>NW_022196893.1:33379509-33400370 GCF_008632895.1 Mastomys coucha
AATGACCCATTTAAAAAAAAAAAAAAAGTAGGCTATGGTTCTGAACAGAGTATTCTCAAAAGAAGAGATAAAATGCTTAATAAATATCAAGTGTTCAACACCTTTAGCAATTAGGGAGATGCAAATTAAAACTGTTTTGAGGGGCTAGTGAGATAGCTCAGCAAGTAAAGGCACTTACTGCCAAGCCTGAGGACCTGAGTTCAATTGCTGGGACCCACATGGTAGCAGGAAGAACCAACTCTCACAGGTTGTCCTCTGTCTCCATATATGCATGCTACACATGTAAACACAGACACAAACACACACTCACACATACACACACTCACACACAGATAGATAGATAGATAGATAGATAGATAGATAGATAGATAGATAGATAGATAGATAGATAGGAAGGAAGGATAGATAGATGATAAATGGATAAGTAGGTAGGTAGACAAATAGATGGATGAATGGATAGGTAGATAGGTTGATAGATAATAGATAGGTAGATAGACAGATAGATGATAGATAGAAAGATGGATGAATAGATAGATAGATAGATAGATAGATAGATAGATAGATAGATACACAAATAGATAAGGTGGATAGATAAATGATAGATGGATAGATAGGTAGATATACAGATGGATGGATGGATGGATAGAGAGAGAGAGAGAGAGAGAGAGACAGATAGGATGGATAGATAGATGATAGATGAATAGGTAGGTAGATATACAGATGGATGGATGGATGGATGGATGGATGGATGGATGGATGGATGGATATGTAGATATATGATAGAGAGAGAGGGAGAGATAATAGATGTATGGATAGATGATAGATAGACAAATAGTTGATTGATAGATAGATAGATAGATGATAGACAGACAGACAGACAGATAGATGATAGTAAGATGTGAAAAATACCTTGAGTCTCACCTTCTGCAATCAGAATGGCTAAGATCAAAGAAACAACAGACAACAAATAGCAGTGGGCATGTGATGCATAGACACAGTGGAATACTACACAGCAAAAGAAACTGAAGCCATGAACTTTCCAAGTAAACAGAAAGAACTAGAACACTTTCTACCAACTGAGGTAACCCAGACCCAGTAAGACAAACGCCACATTCTCTCTCTAATTCTGGAGTCTAGCTCTGAATCTCAACATGTATGTAACCTAGAGTAACTGCAAGGAGAAAGGAAAATAAAAAGTGTCCATGCTGGGGTGAGGGTGGAGAAGGCTATATTGAGGGAGATAGTTGGACACCCATTCCATGAAATGAGAAAATGGAGTAGGGAACTTCGTCTGGGAGAGGGGGGAGAGACGACACCAAGGATGGTTGAAACGCTTAGGGAAACACTATTTTGTATTTACTTTAAAATACATGTGTATGCATACATAAATAATTATGTATGTGCCGTCTGTGGGGATACTGTTCTTTTAAGAGTCACAGACTATCTAGGAAAAAATGGTGCCAACCATGGGAACCTCCCTCTGAGTTTTTGTTCATGGCACTTCAAGAGACTCTTAGCCCTGTTGCCTTGCAGAAGGCAATAAATAAGGTAATACCCTATTGATGAAGACACCACACACTCACACGCTTAGGGTATGAGACCTAGAGGAACTTCCTGGAAGTCCCTGTGGTGACAAAGTGCTATGCATGCCACCAAGGGGAAAGCAATCAATAGGCCTACCCAGCTGTAAAGCCTCCAATCACAATGACTGGACCAGAAAGATTCTCATGATGGTGCAATAGGGACACCTTTACCTTAGGGTGACCAACACTGTCTAATTGGGCATAAAGTTCACTCAACAGGAGAGAATGTGTGTCTGGTATTATAAACCTGGCCAACTACCCATGGCTGGAGAGGCCACATCGCCAGTTCCTAAGCCAATTTAATTCTAACTGTACTCTAAATACTTCAGCTTATATGCAAAGAAGGATGTAGCTCTCATCCGTCATCAAAGTAGCTTTCTTTTTGCAACACATGAAAACTATTTCAGGGGTACACTAGGGGGTCAAAATGCAGAGAAGAAGAGACAGTGAGGTGTCCCACCCCAACTGATACATCTGCAACACAATCCCTAAGTCTTGGAGAAAACTATGAAAGGGGGCAGAAATATTGGAAGAGCCAGGGAACTAGGCCATCTGCCATGAGGCAGCATCTTCTCTATAAGACAGAGATGCTGCACGGTGACTCTCAACCACAGTTGCCTGAACAAGACCAGCATCATGACAATATCAGTTGACAGTATGGGCAGTGTAGACAGGAAAAACTCTACACAGTCCCACCCCTAGATGAAGAGCTACTGGTCATCAGTGCCTGCTAAAAATGGGAGACTCGTTCTCCTCCAAGAGTAAGCCCCCACATAGTTTGCCAGTCCCAAATGGTTGGCACTGAACACATGTACACATGAACATAGCTAAATAGACTCTCATAAATGTGGGAGTGATATGGGAGGAGTTGGAGAGGGAGTGGAGGGGACAAAAGTGATGAAGATACAGTGTTCTTGTGTGAGGTCTTTTTTTTCTTTAAATACCAAAAAGGTTTTTTTGTTTTTTTTTTTTTGTTTTTTGTTTTTTCGAGGCAGGGATTCTCTGTGTAGCCCTAACTGTCCTGGAACTCACTTTGTAAACCAGGCTGGACTCAAACTCAGAGATACATCTGCCTCTGCTTCCCAAGTGCTGGGAATAAAGGTGTGTGGCATCATGCCCAATGATATTAAATTGCTTTAAAGAGAAAAAAACTGTTGGGGCCTCCCTGCCTGCTGCTTCAGTGGGCCTTGCTTAAGTACATCTCTGAGGTCTCACAGGGACTGAGGTAGAATATCCTTTTCTCACTTGGCATTGAAGAAGGACGGATGTCACACAAGCATGGGGTCAAATCCATGTCTGCGACACTTCCCTTGCCTGCTTTGCTATGCAACATGAGATCCACAAGAAGCTTCAAGGTCCCAGGATCTAATGCCTTTGTTTTGCACTTGAGCCTGCTCAGGCTTATGTGGGTGTGGGGCAGGCATCGAGCATGCTCCCTTAGTAACCAGAGAGATTGCACCAGCTGAACTCACATGATGTCTCCTCTGGAACTCAGTCTAGGATCTAAGGGACTTAACCAACAACACCCACACAGAGAGTACACGGAATGAAGTCAGCGCACCTCCTCACCTCAA
This sequence comes from Mastomys coucha, assembly GCF_008632895.1. Classification (NCBI taxonomy): domain Eukaryota; kingdom Metazoa; phylum Chordata; class Mammalia; order Rodentia; family Muridae; genus Mastomys; species Mastomys coucha. The sequence goes on from NW_022196893.1 coordinate 33,382,667, forward strand.
TCCAAGAGCTTCTAAACTGCCCAAATGAGCAAACTAAACCCTCAAAGACCCTACCACTCCACAATGTGTGCTGGCCTGCCCTCCAGCCAGCTGAGGTGTGGCATTCACTAAGCATTCAACAGTACAAGTTTGAAGAGATGAACTCTGTGTGTGTGTGTGTGTGTGTGTGTGTGTGTGTTGTGCTGAGGACATGTGACTTTGTGAATGTGAGGAAAGTAGCATTCTACCTCTGAGTTACAGCCTGATTCCTCTTTTTAGTTTATCTTGAGACACAGTCTCCTTCAGTTGCTTAAACTTACCTTGAATGAATTCTGTAGCCCAGGTACAGGCTTTGAACTTGGCAGTCAAGGATTACCAGCCTTCACCACTAAGCCTGGCAAATTTTGATCTTTGACAATCACACCGGAGATCTTCTAGAATCCCCCAGTGACAAATGCGAAGTCATTTATAAGATGATACAAGCCCACCAAGATGGCTTAGCAGGTAAAGCCTGGCAGAGAAACAGACATTAAATAGGTTACTAGACAGATCTTTATGTACATCCTTGTCCAAACACCTAAAAATTTGAGTCCTGTTCTTGAAACCCATTTGGATAAGAGAAAACCGACTCTCACAAGCTATTTTCCCACCTCCACAAGTGCACACATACACATATACACACATGCACATATATGTATACATATACATGCACACACATACACACAAATACACATGCACACCTATAACACATGCACACACATACACACAAATACACATGCACACATAAAACACATGCACACACACAAACACACATGTACACACGCATATACATATATACACACATGCACATACATATAACACATACATACATACACACACATGGATATACATATATATATAATCACATGCACACACAAACACATATGCACACACATATACATATACATACATACATACATGCACACACACAAACACATGTACACATGCATATACATATACACACATGCACATACATATAACATATACATACATACATACATGCACATGGATATATATATATACATAATCACATACACACACAAACACATATGCACACATATACATGTACATACATACATGCATGCACACATAAACACATGCACACACATACACACATAATTAACATTTGCTTAAAGATCAAGCACTGTCCACGGCACACGGTGGTGGGACAAGTCAGGAATGGGTAGAAATGCCACCGAAAAGACTTGAAAGTAGGAAGGGAATAGCCGGGCGGTGGTGGCGCACGCCTTTAATCCCAGCACTTGGGAGGCAGAGGCAGGCGAATCTCTGAGTTTGAGGCCAGCCTGGTCTACAAAGTGAGTTCCAGGACAGCCAAGGCTACACAGAGAAACCCTGTCTCGAAAAAAACAAAACAAAAAAAACAACAACAAAAAAAAAGAAAGTAGGAAGGGAGACCAGTTGAGAGAGAAAGGAGATCTGTAGGTGTGAGAAGGGAACAGATGAGGGTACTGGGGATGAAATGATCAAAATCCATTATATTCATGTATGAAAGGATCAGAAAGAGAAAATAAGACCACAAAGTTTGGAGGTGCAGGGGAAGCTGCTGGGTCACCAGCAGCAAAGTGGAAACTGTCTGGAATCATCAAACTGGACCTTGGCACTCAGTGCAGCCCAGCAGTGCAGCCACACATAGGCGGTGTGACATCTGTCCTCTGCCTCCCTTGCTCCAGGCCAGACACTGAGGGTGGGGTTGGTTTGATGTAATTGTTGGGGTTTGTTGTTGTTATTGTTGTTGTTCTTCTTTTACTTTTCCAAGTTGTCATTCAGCAAACATGGCAGGGCGCCTACTGTGTGCCAAGTTCTGGGCTGAGAATTTAGCTGTGACCAAAGCCCCAATGTGAGGAGAATGTCTGATAGAGAAACAGACATTAAATAGGTAATTAAACAAGTCTTTAAATACAGTCATGATACAAATAGGAAAGAACAGGACATGAAAAAGGCCTGAGCCAGGTCATCTCCTGGTTTACTCTGGAATATGCCAGGAACACTGCATCTCAAGACCTTTGCCTTCCTATTCCCCTTCCTGAATGCTCCCTCCCAAGATGGCCACCTTCAGGCCTGTGTTCAAGGACTTCCTTACTTGGCTGCACAGCCTAAAGCAAAATGGTAGCATTGTGCCCATCCACCCGCAGCCTCTTCCTGTGTCCTCCCTCCTCCCTACCATGCCCAGTGTCACACTGACTCAGTCTGTCTCTCAGATCTTGATGTGAGGCCCTGAGCTCCACAGGGGCAGGGATTTCCCTTCTGTCCTCTGCTCCTAGAACAGCAGCTGATGTCTATCGAGCAAGGGCTCAGTAAAGATTTGATTAAACAAGTCTTTAAATATAGTCATGATACAAATGATGGCTGAAGAAATCCCAGCCCATTCTCATGTTGTAACTTCTGTGTATCTTTCAGCCTCTGCCAACCTGTGGGGTCTTAGCACTCTTCTCTGATGCCCTAGCTCTCTTCCCAGGCCCCACCAGCCCTCCTGGGAAGAGAAGCATCCCAAACATGAGACACGTGACTGAGCATGTGTGCTTGCATACATGCCTGCGTGTGTATGTGTGTGCACGCTCTTGCATGCGGGTGTGCACATGTGTTCCTACATGTGTGCATGTGTGTGCACACATATGAGTGTGTGTGCATGTGTGCATATATATACATGAATGCGCTTGTGTATGTGTGCACAGAATGTGCATATGCATATGTACATATATACAGCAGCTCTGTGTGTGTGTGTGTGTGTGTTTGTGTGTGTGTTTGTGAATGGGTACATGATAGATAAGACCTCTTTGCAGAGACTATTTAACCCCACAGAAGAGCCACTCATGAACATAAAAAACCAAGAGTAGAAAGGACATGGGTGGAACTGCTTTGGTTGTAAAGGGAGACGGGGAGGAGAAGAGGGGAGGGGAGGGGGAGAGGAAGAGGGAGAGGTAAGAGGGAAAGAGGAGGGGAGGGGATGGGCAGAGGGAATGGGAGGAGGACGGTAGGGGAGAGGGAGGGAGAGGGGCTGGCCCACTGGCACAGTCTTGAAAATGGGAACAGAGCCCTGAATAACATCACTAGTTACCCTCCCTCTGAGACTCACCCAGCTATGGTCTTACTCAGTCCCACTGTCCTAACTCTCCTGGAAGGATATCAAACATGAAGTCACTGTCCTCTTGGATCCCAGGGAACCTTGTCTGAGTTGCAGCAACTCTACTCAGCCAACTATCTTTCACTCTGCTCCCTGCCTGAGAGCCTCACACTGGGCCACCATGCCCGCCCTCCTCACTCTGTGTCCCCTAGACTGAGTGGACAAGTACTCAGCGATTGAGTCTTCCAATGTGCTGAGTAGAAGAGAGCCAGTCTTACAGAGAAAAGCCAACGCCCTCAGAAAGGAAAAAGTAAGTCGCCCAGGCTGGAGTCAAATACATGGCCCTCCTGCCTCCTGTGCCCATGTGTCAGAATTATAGGTATATGCATAAAATAGTTGGTATAAGGATTTTAAAATAGAAGAATTAAAGACATAAAGGGAGTCTGAGGGAGCATGATCTAGCCTCCAACCAGGGTCAGCTCCGTCTTCACTGTCTCTGCTCACCAGCTCTGAGCCTCTATCCTCCTTGAGAGGACCTGGGTCTCATGGACGGGACCAGGAGCAGCACCCTCTGATGGCGTTGCTTCAGGAAGACTCCGGCTCCTGCTCACTGATGCACGCTTGCTTACTTATGCTGTTTAGCCCTTGTATTTGCCCTGAAGAGGCCTAGTAAAGGAACAACCTTGCTTTCCCTCCACCATGTGCAGCTTCACTGAGTAGGCCGTACTCTGCATGAGAAGATCGTGCCTGTATGAGAAGACTAGGCTCTGCATAAGACGGGTGGGCTCTGCATGAGAAGGCCATGCTCTGCAACACAGGAGCTCGACTGCCAGGGACTGGGTTGCTTTGGGGACCCCTTGTTCTGTGGGGTGGTAAGAGTTCTGGCCTGGTGGGCAAAGAATTCAGCAAGTGACAAACAGAGACAACACAAAGAAGTGTGGTATCTGACTGTATTTGCTCAAAGTGAAAATCAGGCTTATATAGTATACAGAAACAGGACGAATGTCAGGGATCACATAGGCAGGTAGTGGTCACACCAAAGTCAGTAAGATCAAACAGCCAGGTGTAAATGATTCCTTCGGAGAGCAATAGTGCTCTTTCCCACTGGGCTATCTTGACAGTCCTAAGCAAATGCTCTTGGTCTGAAGCAGGTAAGCACCAGGAGGTCCCAATGTAGCAGCTCCTGAGAATGGTTTGGCTTGTAACGCAAACATTAGTTCAGGAAGCTTTTCAACTACTCTCTAGTTTGTAAAGCAATTCTGCCTTGTGTGGCACTGCTCTTAGAATTCTAACTATGCTTACAGATAGCCATAGTGTTTGACTTCTATCTCTAACTCCGAAGACACCCTGTCTGATAAGGCAGCTTCCTTGTGGGAATTCCAAGCTAATAACAGCTAGGAAATCAATTAGGATCATTGAAACACTATGGAGGCCAGGAAACAATGTTCAATCTCAGTTTTAGCTAATAACAAAATGTTTCTTAGAGCACCTATATGCCTTAATAAAGAAAGCATGCAGATCTCTCCACAGACTTTAGCAGGAACACATCAGAGCTAGGAGTGACTCTCAGCGACTGAATACTCAGGAGACTGGCTCTCTGTGAAGCGTACACCTCAGGTCCATGATCAGGTTTTTTAAGACTGACACACAGACACAACTGAAGTAGACGAGTGCTACATGACACTCGACCACTCTAGCAACCTGTTCTCAGGCTTCCAGCCCCCAAAACTGTGAGAAGTAAGTTTCCATTCTGACTATATACAAAGGAGGAAGGAGGACAGGGAGGGGAGGAGGAGAATATCAATGAGCTATTGACTCCAACAACCAAAAATGAATGGGCCTACATAGCACTTTACATACATTAAGCATTCATATGTAGGCTAACATGGCAACTCTCTGGTCCCAGCTCCCCGGAAGAAGCTTGTATTGCTAGCACCATCTACAGAAGAAGAACCCACAGAATAGAGGCACACAGTAGGCTGCACAGCTTATAAACTGCAGGCAGAATTTGCTCTGTGTAGCTGGGTTCCCAAGGCTTTGCTCCTAACACCATACAATGCTGCTCCTAGGAACCCAGGAATGTCAATGTTAAAGGAAGATAACTTAGCCAGGAGAAGCCCAAAGACGCAGGTTGACTTAATAAGACCACACAGCAGATCCAAAACTGAAATCCCATCTCAACCATATATTCATTCTGTCAACATCCATGAAGTACATAGCACCTTCAAGACACCGTGCTAGACCAACCAGGTCAAGTGGAGATTAGTGAAGGTCTCTGACTTACAGGCCCTTGCAATCTGATGAAAGAGGAAGAGGGAGTGGTGACCCAACATGGAACTAGTGCATACAGTAAATCACAGGAGTACCACTAGAGCAAGTGTGGACCAGTGGGCAGGAGCTGGGGTCTTCCTGAAGCTACACCATCAGAGGGTGCTGCTCCTGGCACCCTCCAAGAGACCCAGATCCTCTCAAGGAGGATAGAGGCTCAGAGCCAATGAGCAGAGACAGTGAAGACGGAGCTGACTGTGGTTAGAGGCTAGACCATGCTCACTCAGGCTCCTTTCCCCTCCTCAGCTGGTTATTGTTTGAGGGACCCACTCCCATCCTGCCTATCTCTGGCCATCTCCCCCCACCCATCATGGACTGTACAGTGACTTCTGCTCACTGGTCATCATAGTCTGGGCTTTGACTTTTGCAGCTGAGAAATGAGCCAAATTCTAACCTTGGATGTCCTGATTTTCCCAAACATCCATCATTTGCATCTGCCCAGTACCAGAATGCCTTAGCTCTGCTCAGTCATTGAGGACTTGCCAGGTGTCCTGACCTGTACTCTTCTTCATCATCATCACCATCACCATCATCATCACCACCACCATCATCATCGTTGTCATCGACACTGTCATTGTTTTGAGGCAGGGTATCCTATATAGCCCAGCCTTGAACTCAAGACACACCTATGGCAGAGGCCTGCAAATCTCTGAGGGGTTGAGGTCAGCCTGGTCTACATGTCAAGTCCTAGGACAGCCAGAGCTACCCACAGAGACCTCCCTCCCCTCCCTACTTCTGCTTCCCAAGTGCTGAGTGAAATTTAAGCCAGTTTGCTTTTCTCCTACCCGGACTACAAACAATTACACTCTACAAACTGCACATTAAGGAGATTATTCTAATTTTTAATGAATACACAAGCTGAGTTTAATTGTTAATATGTAACAGGTCTGTCTGTGGCCACCTTGGTCTCCTGTGGAAAACACACACTTGTGTTGTTGATATGGCTACACGGGCACCAGAGGGTCCAAGATTCCCCAAGGCAGTAAGGCCCACCCAGGCAAAATGTGGTAACCTATAACCAGCCTACCCAGCTACCAGACTTCTGAATTCTAAGAAATTAAAATTCCCAGCAATTAGAATTCCCAAGAATCTCACGCTGGAAGAAGAAAGGGTTAAAGCCCGGGCCACCCACATGGTACAGGAGGGGTCGGAGGGAGGAGCTGTTCCCCTGAGAGTTACAGCTTCAAGACAATGATGGCTCAGGGACCAGACCACACTCTAGTCAGTGCTGCCTAACTATGCATAGGCCCTGGTCCTCTGCTTAAGCTAAAACCTATGCCAGGACCCAAAGATGCACCATTGTCCACATTCCCAGCATGGCCACATTCAGCAAGCAGAAAGAGACTGGTTTGCTAAATTACCTTAGGACAGGTGACTAAACCTGGCTTATTGTGGATGTCATCCGGGCTCTGACCCTTAACAATACTTCCCCATTTCTTGCCTGGTACCAATGTCCTCTTGGTGTCATTACAGACAGTAGCCTGCCCACCCTTCCCCTGCCCTAGGCAGAACAGCACAGCCCCCACTGTCTGCCCTGCCCCCTCTCCTGCCTCACTAGGGACAGAGAGCGTGTTGTCCTCACTGAGCTGCTGCAGGAAAATGGCAGCAATCCCCAGGGGGTGGGTTCATTACAACTAGGTGTAGGTATGCTTCAGGGAGCCACTCTGGTGTCTGTGCTGTCCCTCACCAGAGCAAGGCCCCAAGCCAAGGAGAGCATTCCCAAGAGAGACGCATCAAGAAGAGATTTCCAAAACTGTACCTGGGAGTAAACTCGTGTCTTGTGTTCTAATGGACAGTGGGATTGAAGGCTGACACAGTGGGGTGATAATTACACATTTACAGGTCTCCTCTCAGCACCATCACTGTGGAGAACTGGAATCCTCCAGGTCCTCACCCCTATCCCCAAGGAAGCAGGATGAGACACTCTATGGACACAGCAATCAGAACAACTGCCCAAGATGCCTAAGAGACCCAAGGGTCTTCCAGACTCAGTCTGGGAAGCCTCCCCAGAGCGTCCTCTGATGCAGTGTGGCTGCCCCTATGCTTCCGGACAAAGGGCTGGGGAGGAAAGCCCAGGGAGAATAGAGTGGACCCAGCAGAGGCAGAGGCAGGCTCCCGGCCCACAGCCAGCAGCAGAGGCAGAGGCAGGCTCCCGGCCCACAGCCAGCAGCAGAGGCAGAGGCAGGCTCCCGGCCCACAGCCAGCTCTCCTCACTCTTGGTCTGTGAGGTGATTCAAGGCTATTTCCAGAACTTGCCATTCTTTTCTCTTCTTTTTCTTTTTGGTTTTTGCTTTTCTGATTTTTGTGGTGCTGTGGATCCAAGCTAAAGCCACTTGGGTGCTGTGCAAGTGCCGCATCGCTGAGCTGTCTCCTCAGCCCTCTTTTCTCTCTCTCTCTCTCTCTCTCTCTCTCTCTCTCTCTATATATATATATATATATATATATATATATATATATGTGTGTGTGTGTGTGTGTGTGTGTGTGTGTGTGTGTGTATATATATATATACATATATATGTGTGTGTGTGTGTATGTATATATGTGTATGTGTATACATATATATATATATATATATATTTTAAAGATTTATTTATTTATTTTATGTATGTGAGTAAATTGTTGCTGTCTTCAGACACACCAGAAGAGGGCATCAGATCTCATTACAGATGGTAGTGAGCCACCATGTGGTTGCTGGGAGTTGAACTCAGGACCTCTAGAAGCGCAGTCAGTGCTCTTAACCACTGAGCCATTTCTCCAGCCCCCTATTTATATTTTTTTTAAAGATTTATTTATTATTTTATGTAAGTACACCGTAGCTGTCTTCAGACACACCAGAAGAGGGCGTCAGATCTCATCACAGATGGTTGTGAGCCACCATGTGGTTTCTGGGATTTGAACTCAGGACCTTTGGAAGAGTAGTCAGTGCTCTTACCCACTGAGTCATCTCTCCAGCCCCTTCTCTTATTATTTTGAGTCAAGGTCTACCTATATTTCCCAGACTTGCCTTTGAGCTCACTCTGAAGCCCAGGCTAGCATTAACTTCTCAGTCCTCCTGCCTCAGCCTCCCATAGAGATAGAAGAACTATGGGAGCTGCCATTTGCTGTGAATGTATCCACTGTGGCTGTCTACAGGTCATGTGGATGCCGCTGAAGGCCACAGTTTCCGCTCCTGTTTGTTCCTCACACCAAACACACACACACACACACACACACACACACAGAGCGAGAGACAGAGAGAAAGAGAGAGGGTGGGGGGAGGACTGTCCCAGACAGACTGAGAGGCAGGGACATCACACACATTCCTAGACAAAACTTGGAGGCTCCTGAGAGGGAAGAGGGAAGCCTGTTCAGACCACAAGGCTTGCCCATCTGGGCCCAGGCCCCAGTGCTGCCCTGGTGATCCAATCAGGTTCTGCCAGTTGGGTGGTTGGGTGCCCTGCTGTTAGCAACAACCCTGGCCCAGTAAATATTGTGAGGCAAGTTACCAAGGACAGCCTCCAATACCCAGAGGCAGCCTGGCTGCTTCTGAGGAAATGTTCCCAGTGTTCCTGTACATGGGAATAACCAGAATGGATGGGAGAGAGCCCACCTTCTGCCAGCTCGCCAGCCTTCCCCCTAAGCCACGCAGAGAGCCCTGTCTTGGCATGGAGTGAGACTCAAAGTACAAGAGCAATCCAGAGCTCACTGACAGACACAGTCGAGTGTCCCCACCAGCTCTGAAGAATGAACATGGCCTCACAGCCAGTGAAGGGTGACACCACACTATGGCACACTGTGTTGGTGCATCTGCATAAGTAAGCCTACAACTGTGATGATGTAAATAACTTTATTACTAGTGTCATTGTTCCAGAAAAGCTTGGGAAACTCTGACAGAGGTAAAGATCCATACCCCTGACACATATAAACCTTAGAAAATAAGAACTGGACCAAGTGTGAGGGCATACATCTGTGAGCCTAACACTCAGCAAATTAAACTGGTGTAGACAGACCCTAGGCCCATCTTAGGCTACATAAGAGCAGCGTTTGGTGTCAGACTCGGGGTAAAGGCCTAAGGGCTAGCTCAATTGGTACAATGCATGTCTTGGATTCAGTCCCTAGCACAATACACAGTACTACATGCCTGGAATCCTGGGTGGAGGTAGAGGCTGGAAGAGTAGGTGTTCAAGGTCATCCTCAGCTGCATAGTTTGAGGGCAGCCTGAGCTACAAGAGCCTGTCTCAAAAGAAAATGAAATGTTTAAAAACAGGTTTCAGCCAGACAGTGGTGGTGCACGCCTTTAATCCCAGCACTTGGGAGGCAGAGGCAGGCGGATTTCTGAGTTCGAGGCCAACCTGGTCTAAAGAGTAAGTCAGGGCAGCCAGGGCTACACAGAGAAACCCTGTCTTGTACCCTCCACCCAAAAAAAAAACAGGCTTCATAGAGAGATAATAGGGCCTGGTATGGTGGCTCGGACCTTTGATCCCAGCAACTTAGAAGACATAGGTAGGCAGATCTCTTAGAAGTCAAGACTAGCCTGGTCTATAAGGAGAGTTCTGAGTCAGTTAGGACTACATATTGAGACTCAGTCTTATATAATTAATAATAATAATAATAACAACAACAACAAGAGAGAGAAAGACAGACAGACAGACAGAGAGGGAGACAGACAGACAGACAGACAGACAGACAGACAGACAGAGAAGCAGGCTTGAAGGGCAGTTCACTGAGGCACTGCTTCCAAACTGCCCTGACATTAGGAAATAACCCGAATTTCTTAACTAACCCCTAACCCACTCACTCCCTCAAAGGACAAGCATGAGCTCCTCATCCAGTCATCCTCCTTCCCAAGCTGAGTCACACTTGCCAAGTCACAGCACAGCCATCCTGGCCAAGGAAGACCCCTGGGCTCGGGCAGCAGACAGTGGCACCCTGGACCAAGGGTCTACTACGGCTACCTGAAATCATGGGCAGCCACCATGCCTGACGTTAGGGAATATGGTCCAAACCACCATACAATCAGAGCTCACCTGGCAGCAAACCTGTCCCAGAGAGCCTGACATGTGCCAGTGGCTGAGTGACAGAGCAGAGAGCCCAAACAAGTGACTTTGTACAGTGCCCTTGTTTCAATGCAAAGAGGGGATAAGCTACAAGCTAAGGTCACATAACAAGAGTCAAACAAGCACTTGATAGACCAGAGCTGCTTCATCCTGCAGTTTAGAACCTGAGGTGGGGTGCTGAAAGACAGGCGGGGACCTCAGCACCCGTTTCAGAAAAATTCACTGTCATCACCATCTGAAAGCTAAGTACTGTGGGTACTTCATATGCAGTGACGAGGCAGAATGAACCTGCTGCCTCCAGCAGTGGGGACAGCTCTGTGATCTCACCAGCTTGCACAGGCTCCTATACAGTCAGGAAGCATTTCTGTCTAACCTTAATCCTTTCTGCTGCAACATCAGCCTGGTTCCTCTCAGTCCAAGAGCTCTTTGCTCTCTTGCTGGCCCAGCCTATCCAGGGCCTTCTCGCAACTCCTGACTCAGCTAACCCATTGTTGCATGGCCTGCTAGGGTGTCATGAAAACCCCAGGAGGTAAACCAGCTTAAGCTTGTGAACAGGAACCTGGAAGGAACTCATGAAGGTGAAGACGGTGGAGGAGCTAAAGGGACCAGCAGATTTCCCTCAATGCCTGCCTTTTTAAGTCTAGTCATGTCATTTTAAATGTGGATGAGGGTCTACAGGCTAAGCCTGTAGTGTTTCCTGTCCTATATACAAATAATACAAGCCCACTGTTCACATTTTTAAAACAACAGACAATAAAATAACATTTGAAAAAAAGTAGGGGGAGCAGGAGCTATGACTCAGCGGGCAAAGGAGCTTGCAGCCAAGCCTGAGGACCTGTGTTGAATCCCAGGGACCTGCATGGTAGAAGGAAAGATAAATTGTCTTCTGGCCTCCACACGTGGAGCCCCCCCCCCCACATACAACAAATCACACATTAAAAATAACACAGGCAAATAACTAACTGTAATATATTTTTGAATAAGAGTTTGAATTTAGAGGGCTGGAGAGATGGCTTAGCGGGTAAGAGCACTGGCTGCTCTTCCAAAGGTTCTGAGTTCAAATCCCAGCAACCATATGGTGGCTCACAACCACCCATAATGAGATCTGATGCCCTCTTCTGATGCGTCTGAAGTCAGCTACAGTGTACTTATATATAATAATAAATAAATCTTTTAAAAAAAAAGAGTTTGAATTTAGAAAAAAAAAAATAAAACAAAACTCTTTCAAGAGTGAGATTCCCCTGAAAGCCAATAGAACATTAGGGCACAGCCTTCCAGGCGCTCACAAACTGTCACAAACTGGAGGGTGCTCCAGTCGACACACGTTTATTTTAGACTTACTCTGAGCCGGATGTTGTTCAAGCTGGAGATACAGCTGTAAGCAACAGCTGTAAATCCAAGCCTGGGCCGAGGCCACGGCTCGGGAGTAGTGTTTACCCAGCATGCACCAGACCTTGGATATAAATAAGGAAAACTAGAGAGAAGGAGAGAAGAAAAGACAGCCAGCACGGGTCTTATGGGCTACAATTACGCTTAAGCGTGTGCATACATGTATATGCACATGTCTGGAGTGGCACCACCGCCTATGCAGTGGGACCATCAATTACCCTTATCTATATGTATTTTTATAGTGAGATCACACAGCAACAGGAAGGCTTCACCCTCTGTGTCATATAAATCGCAGTGTATGACTCTCTCACACACGCATACACACACGTGGGAGCCTGTGAGCGTAGCTCAGCACAGTCATCCTGTCCTGGTCCTAACTGGTGTCCAGGCTTTTCCAGGACACACTCATTCATTCCCAGCATTCCAAGCTGGCTGGGGCAGGGTTCTCCCACACTCGACTCCCCCTGCAGGTAGCCTAGGTTCCTGTAGCCCAGACTGCCCCGGGAGCCTGCAGTGTGAGGTCTCCCACAAGCCCCTTTTCCCCACCAGCTCCTGGATGCCTGATACCAGAACAAATCACTGACACAACAAAGGAGCCTCGGAGAGGGGTGACGCTCCTCAGGACTTAACTGTCACAGCTAATCCTGGGCAAAGTCGTGAGACTTAGACTCTCGGGAAGCTAAAACCAGGGATCCTAGTAGTGCTTCAAACAAGGAGCTGAGCATCAAGAGAATGGGTTTCTGTGGGCTGAGGGTGAGGGTCAGGTGCTGTCTCCACAGAGCAATGACAGCGGGGCCTGGGGCAAAAGGCTTGTCGTCCCTAAGCTTCCCCAGCTGAGACCAGGGAAAAACAACCTCTATCCTGGGAACACAGTGTATGTGAAACAAGACTACACCTGAAGAGCCCTCAGAATGGAGCTGAGCACCAGTTGTTCACTTTCATCATTAACTTCAAGCCCCTGCCCCTCACTCACCTACCAGGCCTGCCCTAGCAGATACAGGCCTTCCTGGGAGTCCTCCAGCTCTGAGGGAGCTTGTGAGAAGCATGGCCAGGAACATGCCAAGAGTGTGCTCGTGTGGAACTGTGTGTGTACACTCACAAGAACATAAATGAATGGGTAGTCAGGCATGGTGGTACATACCTGAAATCCCAACCCTCAGGAGGCTAAAACAGGAAGCTAAGGAGTTGGAGGCCAACCTAGGCTACTACACCCACAGACTGCCTCCAATGGAGAAAATATATAAAGGCATAGCCTGCGTGTGTGCAACATTTAGTTGCATATTGGGTGTGCAAAGAGTGTGAGAGGGGCATGCAGGATGAAGAGTGTCAGGGCTGGGTGTTATGAATGTGTAAGGGCTAGTATCTGAGGCTGTATGTGGAGGCCTGGGCTCCCCACACACATCCTAGACACATAGCTCTTGACATAAGGGCTTTGTCATTGACACCAAGGTCCCATGCTGCAAGACAGTCTCTGACCTGACTTTCCTATCCTCCTAAGCTTTGAGGGTTTCCAAAGAAAAGCCTCCAACTCCACCCCTCCCAGACTCACACCGCCCTCTGATCGAAACTGGAAGGAGACCAGAGCCAGCCTGCATGGGGCGCTCTCTGTGGGTTAGGCCCGTAGGCCAGTGCCTTTCTCCACCCTTGCTTCTGTGAAGGAGTGACTGAGAGCTTCAGCCCCCTCCAAGCTGTGCAAACCTCTCAGACTATCTACTCAGGCAGGCCCACTTCCTGCTACCCGCAACTGGCAGGGACCTTCAGAGCCCACCACCCTTCCAGGGACAGAGCTCTGCTCCATCTACATCTCTTCAGAGCAAAATAAGGAAAGGCCTAGGGAGGTGCCCTCAAGGCAGAAAAGGCACTGAGAGGACATGGGGTGGGAGAAGGCAAAGGAGGGTTTTCTTCATGGCCTCTTCCAGGAAGTCACTTTTTGTGGTTGATACCATGCATGATGGTCACCATTGAATATGAAGCTGGTTTCTGCCAGGTGCTTTACATAGGACACCTCTGGCTAGCCTCGTTTTATAGCCAAGAAAGCTAAGGCTCTGCAAATCTAAAGGACTTGTCCAAGATCCCGCAGCCAAAGGTGGCTGAGCTGGAGTTTGCAGCTGTCTGTAATTCCTCTCCAAATTCTATGTCTGTCTGTCCTCTGACTGGCATTGATACTTCCCTCTCTCAGGGGCTGGGGGAAGTCCAAAGAAAGAGCCATGCTCAGACCAGATGGAACACCTGGGGGAGTGTTAGGTGGTGCAGTCGACAAAGGTGCACAGAATGACCTCAGGAAGGAGGGAGGTGTGTGGATGAGGGGGGGTGAGGAGACAAAGGTCTGGTCACCTCTGTGGGAACAGTGGCCACGGGGCTTGTGTAGGGTACAGAGAGGTGGGAATGGAAAGCAGGTATGTGCCTAACCACCACCACCACCACCACCGCCCCCCCCCTTCAAGTCAGGTTGCAACATCTCAACATCTCTCTGCCCTAAATAGTCCTGAGCCTCTGTCCTCACAGCCGTGCCTGGGCCTGTAGAGGCCCAAGTGCTGGTAACATTCAGACATCCATGCACCCAGACTCCTAGTCCCCAGAAACAGTGAAGCCTAGGGAGAAAAACAAACAAACAAACAAACAAACAAAAACCTCAGCAACCAAAGGAGAGGCATCGAGAAGGAAGACCTAGCTGAGCAGGTTGGTAGGGAATTAAAAACAGAACCCAGTAAATGGAGAATGCTGGAGAAGCAGTGGTGTTAGGAGCTAAAGATGGACTCCTCCCTGAGGCCAAGCCAGAACAGTTCACTATGACAGCGACTGGGATTCCCACCCAGGTGAGTGTAAGGGAAAATCATGCCGAAATCCACCAGGTCTTTCTCCCTCCCTGGAATATCACCCTCAGCCCCTGGGCATCTTGAAGACAAGTCAATGATAAGTTAGGGCAATTCCAAACCCCTGACCCTGCCACAAACACAAAGGATAAGATGTAACTGACCCAGTGAAGGGATAGAAGTTGAACAAGTGACCCCCTCATGAGACAACAAAGTCAGCAAGCAGTGGGCCAGGGGACCCAGGCAGACAAAAGCTGGCACCCTGCGCCCCTAACGATGCCATCCTCCCCTTCCTGTGGCGTTTTGAAGGTTCTCAGTATTTCTGCACTGAAGAGCAAAAGACCCTACTGGAAGAGAAGGGTAGCTTGCTGAATTAGTCCCAAACTCACTTGGGACTGAGATCTGATATGTAGAGAGAAAGGGGAAAAAAGCAGAAACATTCATGGGAGCCATCTGTAAAATGAGAACGATAGCCCCTGCGTGGGTTGTGGTGGCATTTAAGGGGTAGCACGTGTCTACACAGTCAGAAAAGAGTCAGGCGCTTCTATCCTCACCCAGGGCTAGGAAGAGGGTGCCTGCCTGGGCCCAGACTCGGAGATGCTACCCAGGGCGGTCCAGCCATGTTCCTTTGCATGTCATTTGCATGTGCTCTTTCTAGACACCAACATTTGTCACTCCTGTCACTTCAGCGCCTCTAAGTCACAAGCTGTCTCTATCTCTGTTTCATGCCCTTTCCTGGACTCTTGATAGCTGGAAGACCCCGGAAGAAGGAAAGAATTCAAATTGGGGGACAAAGGGTCGGTCGGAGATGCGACCCAGAATCTGAAGAAGCAATGAGCTTCTGCTATCTGTGGAAACCTGGCTTAGGGCGACCCCTACAGGACAATCCCAGAATGCAGGGAGACTGAGAAATAGCCTGGCTCCTCCCCTCTCCCCACTCACGGGTTGCTCGCAGCAGCTCTTCGCCTCCCAGTGGTTCTAACGCTGCCTAGCACCGAGGATCTCCCAGATCCCGAGTCAGCCCAGAAAGTTACATTTCACCCCTCCACTAAATAACCAAGACCAAGTGAGTCAGTGTAGTCTTCCCAAAAAGCAATGCAAGAGTATTTGGGAGCGTTGGACTATAAGAACCATCATTAAACATTTCAACATGAGTATCAGAGCCCACCTTAGGCTCACGTGGCTAGCCGGCAGTCCAGAGTGGAAGGGATTGTGACCACACTCTGGGAAGAGTTTAGGGAGCAGAGAAGATAGTAAGTAATGCGGAGAGATCCTCACACCACAGTACACAGTGGCCCCAAGTTCACTCCAGCGAGGCCCACTCCATAGGGGATGAAGCCTGAGAACTGGACCGAATCCCAGCCAGGGAAAGATTTCCTCACAGCAGCACACCTATTGGGAGAGTTGGGGGAGGAGATGCGTGTGACCTAGGAAGACACCATCTTCCTTCCCACCCAGAGTCAGTTTCTGCCTGTCTAGTTCAGCTGGGAGGGGACCAGCGAGAGAAATGCAGCCACAGCAACATTGGACTAGGAGGGGAAATGCTAAAAATGCTCTGAGCCTGCACTTGGCTTGTGGACAAACACAAAGGATCTTGCCTTTGCCGTGGGCTCCTCCACCTGCAGTGAGCCCCGCGTGTGAATGGGGCCACTAGAGAGGGCAGGGCCGAAGGGTGTGTGTGTGAACAAGTGAAGTCATTCTCTCTGGGTGGTTCCTTTTAATTAGCACCCTGAAAAACTCCCAGCCAGCAAAATTGAGTCTTGCCAACAGAGAGCCCCACCCTTATGGCTCATCCAAGCCTTAGGGGCAAAGTGGGGGACAGAAAATCTAAAGGCAAAAAAGAAAGGGGCCTGCTTAGGGTCCAAATACTGAAGGGGGCCTTCTTAGCCCTCCAGAAACCCTTTGGTAGGACAGGACTGGGATGCAGAGGCTGGCAAAGCTCGGCTGAGGAGCAAGGGAGCAGAGAGTACAATGATATCCATATCTCAGAAACTCTGGGAGTCCAGACCCTGAAAATGACCAGTGTCCAGCCAGCCCTGGAGGTTGCCCTGTAGATAAGATATCAAGGACCAGTCGTGAGAAAGGCGTCTGAGCTCCACCTGGCCCTTTCACCTTTATACAGCTTTCTAATCAAAAGGTCACTTGGTCCCTTGTGGTCAACTTTCAGAATCAACTCAAAGGGCTAGAAGCCACAGAGTGTTCCATAAAGGGGGCAGAACAAGTATTGTCCCCTTCATCAAGATCCCTAGCCATTTAGAATAAGCATTCCTTTGGTTTATCCCCTCTCCCTCAAAATCCTTTTCCAGGTGACTCTTCCCAGACTTCCTAGGACCGGTGGGTGTCCCCTGTCACCTGATATTACCACTCTACCTGACATTCATTTCTTATTAGGTGCAGTGGCCAAGGCCAGTCCTTCTAGATATCATCTCCCACCCCAGACCCTGGCAAAGTCAGACTATAGTGGAACACAGATCTGTTCGTGGGAAAATGGCCAGGGACAGGGAAGAAACAGACAGACACTAGCTAGCATTCAGGACTTTTCTAGTCACAAAGGAACCCTGGTCTTAATCCCAACCCTATTCCTAAAAAGTCGCTGTGTGACCCTCAGTGTGAGTCTCTTCCTCGTAGGTCTAGACTCAGTGAGATGGGGGCTAGTCTGACAAACTCTGGTGCTCATTGCTGGGCGGGGCGGGTATGAGAGCAATGGGGAAATACAAGGTGGAAGGCTAGGCCAACATGGTCTAAGTTCATCAAGAAAGGGCTGTTAATCCAGGCCCAGATGTGGGGTCTCCTCCTAGCTCTCCCTGACTCTAGAGCTTCTGCACCCCCAAGAGGACAGGGACCATGAGGCAAAGTGGAGAGGGGGTACCGGGAAACTGTGTGGGGCCTGAAGTCCTTTCTGTTCCTTCCAGCTGAACAGGGCTAAGCAACCAAGTCCTCAGAGCTGAACCTTCAACCCAGAGGACTGTCAGGGAAAGAGCACCTTCTGCAGACCCCAACCCTACCCAGAAAGCTGTCAGGCCCTGCTGGAGGGGGGT
>NW_022196893.1:33401127-33424211 GCF_008632895.1 Mastomys coucha
AGCAGGGGGTGGGGGGTAGCCTAGGGCTCAGTTGTTGCAAGAGGGTGTGGCCTGCTTTTAGGCAACAGTGGAGAAAGGATGGGGTGACTGTTCTTGGGGACAGAGGAGGGCGTGTCAGAAAAATGAAGGCGTCCTGACCCTGGGGCTGAGTGGGAGCTAGGGCAAATCAGGCACCACCCAGACGCTGAGGCCTCCTGCCCCCGCCCAGCTGGCTGCTAGTTCCCATCACACCCTGGGCAGTAAAACTTGATTTTATGATTGCTGTAAGGGTTACTGCTTTCCTGGTTTGGGTTGGGGGGGGGGGGAGGTTAGTTGTGTCTGCAGATCTGTGCAAATGTATTGATGTGTATCTGACCATGTATCAGTGTCTGAGATTCTCAGTGGGGGCGTGTGTGTGTCTGTGGGGCTGCATCTGTGTGAGAGAGAATCATGCCTACCATTTCTTGAGGATTTGTCAATTGCCAGACACTTTCTTTATCTTCACAGCATTTTATAGTTAAAAAAACAAACAAAAACAAAAACAAAAACAAAAAAAAAAACGAAGTCTTCTGTCTCTCCCTATGTTTTAGGCCTCCTGTGCTTGTATACATACAGCATATGACAATCCAGGCCTGCCATCTGCACTCGCCTGGGCCTCTGTGCTGATGACCCTGTGTGTATACCGGTGTGCGGAAGCTAAAGCCTAGAGAAGGCTGGCCGACAGCTGGGGTCCCTAGAGTCTTAGGAACATGACCTTCTTGGTACAGTGACTATTTTCGGAAGCAGAAAGTAGTCGATGGTGTGGCTGTCTGGGAACAGAACACTTTGGCCTAGGACACTGTGCCAGGATTCAACCAACACAGCCTGGCAAACAAGGGAGTCTGCCCCCTTTGAGAAGGTGCTGGGTACCCCAGTGTCACTACCTGAAAAGGGCCCAGAGGGGTACTCTAAGGGCTCAGAGCACCCATTCTGGACAGGGCTTCCTGAGGAAGCCAGCCCTAAAGACTCAGAGCCCCCATGCGCAGCAGAGCCTCCTGGGGACCTGGAGTGGCCCTGACAGCGGGGGGGGGGGGGGGGGGGGGGGGGGGGGGGGAGGGGGTGTTGCAGCAGAAAGGACTATAGAAGCTGCTCTCTGCTCAACTCCCTAGCCCCGCGCTTCTCCCCGCAGCCTCCCTGGGGAGGCAGAGTCCACAGGATACGCAGGTCTCCAGGATCGGGGGTCCGTCGGGGGGGCCGGGAGCTGGAAACCGGAGGCGACGTGCAGCCGTGGGGCGTGGTGGCGCTGGCCCGGTGGCAGCAGCCCATTGGCTGTGCCCGAGCGCTCCCACGGCCGCCAGGGCCAGGCGGCGCCACTGCTCCCGATCCCGGTGACTCACCCGCCACCGCACCCGGCTCTGGCTCTATGCCCGGCCTCTTCCCACCCCGGCCCGCCCGCTAAGCCGGGCCAGGCTGAGTCAGCAGGGAGCCGCCCAAGGGTGATGGGGGTGGCGGGTCCGGACCTCTGGAACTGTTTGCCCGCTGGGGGAAGGGGAGAGTTTAACCTAGCCCTGGGGGCTAAGGAGTTCCAGTGGCACTGGGGAGTGTAGAGGGGGCTTCAGTGACTTTGAAATGGATGGTGTTCCGGTGCTTGTACCAGAGGTATTATTCTATCTGCACACACTCACACACCATGAGAACCTGAGCTTAGATCCCCAGAGTCCAAATGAAAACCAGCCATAGCAAGTGTGTAATCTCAGCTTTGGGGAAGTGGAGACAAGCAGATCCAGATCCCTGGAGCAGCCCTCCTCCCCCGCCAGCCCACCTAGCATAATTACTAAGCACCTTGTTCACTGAGAAACCCCAGCTCAAAAAAATGAGGTGGAAAGTTGCTGGGGAAATAGGTCAGCCCATAAAGTGCTTGTTGCAAAGTTTAAGGGCTAGAGTTTGGATCCTCAAAACCTACATTTAAGACCAGCCTGGTCTACAGAGTGAGTTCCAGGACAGCCAGGGCTACACAGAGAAACCCTGTCTCGGAAAACCAAAAAGAAAAAAAGAAAAGAAAAGAAAGTGAAGAAAGAAAGAAAGAAAGAAAGAAAGAAAGAAAGAAAGAAAGAAAGAAAGAAAAGAAAGAAAGAAAGAAAGAAAGGAAAAAAGACAGTCTTTGGGGCTGGAGAAATGGCTCAGCGGGTAAGAGCACCAACTGCTCCTGAGTTCAAATCCCAGCAACCACATGGTGGCTCACAACCATCTGTAATGAGATCTGATGGCCTCTCCTGGTGTGTCTGAAGACAGCTACAGTGTACTTATTTATAATAATAAATAAATCTTTAAAAAAAAAAAAACCTGCCCCAGGGAGGATCCCCCCAGGCTGTGGAAGGCAGAGATATGGGATCCCTGGGGTAAGGACCTGGCTAGCCTAACTGAATCTCCATGCTCCATGCTCAGCAAGAGACTCCACCTCAGTAAATAAAGTGCAGAGCAGTCAAGAAGGAAACATATTGTCAACTTCTAACCTATACATGCATGCATCCATACCAACACGTAACCACACACATGCACACATCACACTGCATACAAACGTAAAGCAAAAAATAAATAAGGTGGACAGTTGAGGAAAATACCTGCCAATGACCTCTGACTACATACACACACACACACACACACACACACACACAGATATATTCACACACATACATACACACATATATGCATACATATTCACACACAGCATGTCACACACTCACAGGTAAAAACAATTTTTAAGGTTTGTTTTTATTTATGTGTATGTGTATGGCAAACAGAGCTGGGGATAGTGGCAGTATCTGTCATCCAAGCTCTTAGGATGGAGGGAGAAGGTAGTGAGTTTGAGCCTAGCCTGGACTACATAGTGACACACACACACACACACACCACACACACACATACACACCACATACACACACATATACACACCACATACATACACACACATATATACACACACCACATACACACACATATATACACACACCACATACACACACATATATACACACACCACATACACACACATATATACACACACCACATACACACACACATACACACATACCACATACACACACATACACACACACCACATACACACACATACACACACCACATACACACACATACACACACACCACATACACACACACACAAACACACACATACACACACATACACACACCACACACACACACATACACACACAGAGTGTATATAGCACACTGAATCTATAATCAGGAAGCTGACAGCTTACTGCCAGAAACTCTTCTGATGATTTTAGCATTTAATCAAGCTTTCTATGTTGTTTAACAAAATATGCCAACATTCAGAGGATTTGCCTAATTTTGTGAGCCAGTACTTTCTAGTGGCCAGTGTCTGGTGAGAGATAGATAGATAGATAGATAGATAGATAGATAGATAGACAGACAGATAGATAGACAGATATAGACATATCTTTATATGTTTCTCTTTTTTTTAAGATTTATTTATTGTTATATGTAAGTACACTTTAGCTGTTTTCAGATGCACCAGAGAGGGCGTCAGATCTCATTATGGATGGTTGTGAGCCACCATGTGGTTGCTGGGATTTGAACTCAGGACCTTCGATAAAGCAGTCAGTGCTCTTATCCGCTGAGCCATCTCACCAGCCCCCGATATATCCTAACTAAAAAATAAGACTCAGTACATAGCTCACTGTCAGAGCATTAGTCCACTGTATGGGAAGCCCTACACTCAGTCTCTAAAACAGAAAGACTATAATGCAAACACAACATGGATAAAAATGAGTGAGAAGACAGCCGCACAATCATTCATCAGATAACTCACATGACAGGTCACAACCAGCTCTCACCTCTGGGCCTAACACCTGGGCTACTCATGTACATAGAGAGTGACACACAGGTGTTCATGCACATACACATGCACACACTCACACACATATATGCACATACAATCTCTTGCATGTGCGCATATGTACATGCATGTATGCACACTCACATACATACACATGTGTGCACACACACACACACACATGCCTTTAGAAAAGCTATCGGAGCACTGGTTCCCATGGGTGTCTTCCCTGAACGTCACATACAAAAGCCACATAGGTCTTTGGAGAGGTGGGGGGGTGGAAATAGCACACAGGACAGTCCTTTGGGCACTTGGCCTTCCCACAGATTTGCATCCACTCTAGACCTTTACACAACACCCACTACCTCTTGCCTAGACCCATGGATGCCTGGATATGGCACAGAAGGACTACAGGCATGCATGTGAACCAAATGCATGGACAGTCACAAACACAAGTGAGACCAGATTACAGAAGTGATGCGTCTAATCCCCAACACAGGAATCCCTACTGACACACCGCTGCCCCCCTACACACAACTTTTCTTCCATCTTGGCAAAAGCAAAGCCCAGACTTGTCCGGTCACCTCTCCTCCCTCCCTGCTGGAGACAGGCCTGCCCTACCTGCCCCAGCCTGCTTGGGTGGGGCCCCACCTGCTTTCAGGACCAGCTGCCAGCTCAGCACAGGGCAAGCTGCCCATGCTCCAGCACGTCGCCAGTCTCACCCCCTCCTCTGCCTGCCACCTCAGCATCTGGCCTGGGCCAGATGGGGCTGGCCCTTGTCAGCAGGCCAGTGGTGGGAGGGGAAACAGGTTCTCGACAGCAGGGTTGGGGTCCTGAAGGAGAAGCCATGCTGACTAGAGCCACAGGAAGGGACCACTTAGCTCCGAACTCCCCCTCCCTGAGGCCTTCCTTTTCTTCAGATTGCCCCTTTTCCACTAATGCTGACCCCCTCTCTCTCTCAAGTAGCTTCCTGGTGACAGAAAGCAAACACTCAAAGCCATACCAAGCCTAGGCGACACCACTCCAGAAGCAGTGTCTCTCCCAGACCAGCTGCTGGACCAGGAGGAGGATCACAGAGCCATGAGAACCAAGACACTGTGGCAGATCTGCCAGGACCTGCTGCCCAAGAGGAAGTGGGCCATGAAGAAAGTCTAAGAAAAAAAAAAAAATCATGTAGTTGGGAAGATGGCTTAGTGGGCAAAATTAATTCCCTGAACCTTCTCTTTCTCTTCCTCTCTCTCTCTCAGACACAGATATATACACTCACACATATACACTCACACACACACTCACATACACATAAGCACACATACTCATACATATATGACATATGCACACATACACATTCATATACTCATACATACATACTTATACATACATATACACACACATATATCCATACATTCACACTCTCACACACATGTATACACACACTGGTATACATACATACACATACACACACACATATACATATACCATCCACATACACACTCTCAATACACATACATGCATATATATACACACATACATGCTCATACATCATACATACACACCCTCACACACACACATATACACACCCTCACATCCCAGTGCTGGAGGAGAGGCAGAGCAATAACAGAATGATGGAAGAAGAATCAGAGAAGCCTGGGTTCAAGATTCAGGAAATGGGGCTAGAGAGATGGCTCAGTTGTTAGAAGCACTTGCAGTTCTTCCAAAGGACCAGAGTTCAGTTTCCAGCACCAACATCAGGTGGCTCTCAACCACTACTTCCAGGGGATCCAACAGCCCTATTCTGGCCTCCACAGGCACACACACATTCATACATGTACACACACACATACTACATATACACATGTACACACACACATATATATACACACTACATACACATGTATGCACATACACCCATGTATGTACATACACACATATACACATACCCATATACGCATGTACACACATTCACGCACATATACATACACACACATACACACATTCATACATTCATAGTCTCACATACATACATACATGCACACATACATATTTACACACAATTACACTCTCACCTGTGCACACACACACACTTTTTTCAAGAGTCAGGAAAGTCCCTTGAACAGTACTGACTGGCTGACACTGTGAGGTTCCTCTGCCCTCACAATACTGACTGTCAATCAAGAAACACTGTGTAGCAGCCCCACTATAGGCCTTGGGCTAGATCCCACTTCTGATCTAGGTTCAGTAGCATCAAGTTCCGGGTGTGAGGCCCCATGAAGCTCTGTGCCCCATGCAGTGCTTCTCTCTATGCACATCAACACATCAACAAATGTCTCTCTCACACATTTGCCTTTGTACCCAGAGCCTCATGCTTCCTGATTCAATATGAGCATGTTTGTCTGTGCCTGCCTGTATGTGCCTGTGCCTGTGTTCATACAACCTCTACAAAAGCTTGCCTCTGGTCCCAAAGGCATGCGAGTGCTCATGAATACATACACATGCATGTGAGTACATATACACGCATGCACACGCACTCCCTGCCAAGCTTCCCTGGATGGGAAGGCTATAGCTGCAAAGAGTAAAGGAAATGCAAACAGGCCTGGTTTCCATTTAGACAGCAGGTCTAGACCACCCCTCCCCTGCCAGGCACAGGGACACAGGTCCTGACCTAGGTCAGTGGAAGTTAAGGGATGAGGACCTGGTGGTAAATACAGGAGATGCAGGCATAGCCTCCAGGGCCATAGGACTTACAGAGAGGGTCATCTCTGAATTAAGAGACCAAATGCCCACCAAACGGGCAGGCAAGGCATTGGAAGTGTATTTGGGGTCAGACATACACAGCCGCAAAGAGCAGATAGCGCATGGTTTCTTCGAGGATCCTGACAGGAGCTCAGCTGCTTTTGGCAGCAGAGAGAAAGGAGTGGCTGCATACGTGGTCCCCAGTCATGTCAGGCAGGCCCTAACACTCAGGCTTCCTGTGTGTTCCTACTGAGTAAAATGGAGGGATACACACTAACCTGGAAAGCAAGACATTTAAGCTCCACTCTGGCATGACCCCGACTGTCCTCTCTGAAACACCAGGACTACAGGGAGCTGGGCCTGTGAACTAGGAACTCACATAGGCCAACTAAGCCCTAGTAACTCAAGTGTGTCCTTCTAATGCCCGCCAAACTTGTGCCCCCTGGAGCCTGGTCTACCTCCTTCTCTATTTGCCAGCCTTATGAGGCATGAACCTCCAACCTCAGCCTCCGAAGGCTCTTAAAGATGGTGCTTGGCTCCAGGAGCCAGGTGCTGCCTCCTGCTGGACAGATGGGGAACAGCAAGCAAGTGAGGCAATGTCACTACAGCCCTTGGAGCCTCTCCTCTGGTACTGGGTCTCAACCATCAACCAAAGACTGCACATGGAGGGGTCTGATTGTTCAGGCAGCATGTGTATAGTAGAGGATTGCAAATTCAATCATCAATAGGAGGAGAGGAGCTCGGCCCTGTGAAAGTTCTGTGCCCCAGTGTAGGGGAATGCCAGGGCCAGAAAGTGGGAGAGGGCGGGGTGGCAGGCATGAGGAAGTGGGAGGCAACAGGGGTTTGTTTTGGTTGTTTTTGTTTGTTTTTTTGGGTTTTTTTTTTTTTGGAGGGGAAACTGGGAATGGAGAAATTTACATGTAAATAAAGAAAATTTAAAAAAATAAATAAATATAAAAATAAATAAATAAATCTGCAGTGCACAGTTTCCTTCACAAACAAGGCTCCCAGAAGATCTCACATCTCTTGGCATTCGGCTCCACCTCCCACCTACACTACAACAATACAAGGTGTGGGACTCCCGTGGATACAGACTAAAATCCACACAAATGTCACTCACCACGTCATGTTCTATCCAAAACAATAGGAGCTTCCCCTGATTAGTACAAAACATGCCTCTGTGGCCAATGATAGGCTGTGACTAGGAGCCGCCCAGGTCTGGCTCCTGGAATGGGAGCTGCACGTGGCTGGCAAGCTCGGCTCCGGTCTTCAGAGCAGTTTCCTCCGTGCTCCTCTGCTGTCCCCTAGTGGACAGACGGTATACTTCCGAGGTACTCAAACCTTCCCTCCACCGCACAGCCTTTCAGGGATCTAGACAACCTAAAGCAGCAGACTGGAAGGAACCGTTCAAATTCCAAGAGCTTGGAAGGTTAGGCTTCTGATCCGTAGACCTCATCCTGTGGGGCCATCGGTTTGACAGAAGACACTGGATTCTCTCATACAGATGCCAACCTGTGCAGAGGGCACTCTGATGAAGTATTTAAGAATCCCAAAACGTGCATTCCTGGAACAAAATTGATTTTTCTCTGGAATTAAGAAAGGAAAAATAGCCGGGCTGTGGTGGCACATGCCTTTAATCCCAGCACTTGGGAGGCAGAGGCAGGTGGATTTCTGAGTTCGAAGCCAGCCTGGTCTACAGAGTGAATTCCAGGACAGACAGGGCTACACAGAGAAAGTCTGTCTCAAAAACAAAAACAAAAGCAAATAACAAAAAAAACAAAAAACAAAAAACAAAAAAGGGGAACATATTAAATAGCTTCTCTTTTTAAAACTTCAAATGGGGCCAGCCATGGTGACACACACCACACATTTACTCCCAGCACTTAGAAGGCAGAGAGAGAGAGTTTAGAGCCAAATTGGTCTACACAGAGAGTTCCAGGCCAAGCAAAGCTACATAATGAGGCCCTGTTTAAAAATAAATTAAAAAAATTTAAAAGCTACAAATGGGCTTGCAAGATGGCCAGTAGGATAGGGAAAGACAGCTGCCATCTAAGTCTTGTGGACTGAGTTCCATCTCTAGAAGTCACCTAAAGGCGGCAGAAAGCCATTCAAGCACACACAGAATAGTAAGCCATGCTGTGGGGCATCTACCAGAGGAAACTACTCGGGCATGAGTTTAAGCCAACAAAAAAGTTATTAGCCAGCCGGCAACAACACTGAGTATTGGGGATCCCATTGTAGCCCTGAGCCTTCCTTGGGATGAGCTTTTAAGTACAAAAACCATGTTCTGGGTTGACATACTTCAGATAACAGTCAGCCAGAAGCAGAACTACAGAAGCCAAAATAAGCAAGATGAGTCCATTTAGAGACTTTCCCAGAACTGTGGACTTGGGTGGCTTAGGCCTCTGTTTTAGTCCTGGTGGGAGGTGCTGTGTACATGTGGAATTTTATGGCCTGAATGGTCTTTCCACCACAGAGTCAGCTGCACTCAGATCTGGGGGCTGTTACATAATTATAATAATTCTACTTACTGTCATTGACTCTTTTCATAAATAGGGGGAGTGCTACACCAAAACTGAAGCTCCGTGCTTAGATGTACGTCTTAGTCAGGGTTTCTATTCCTGCACAAACATCACGACCAAGAAGCAAGTTGGGGAGGAAAGGGTTTATTCAGCTTACACTTCCACATTGCTGTTCATCACTAAAGGAAGTCAGGACAGGAGCTCACACGGGGCAGAAACCTGGAGGCAGAAGCTGATGCAGAGGCCATGGAGGGGTGCTGCTTACTGGATTGCTTCCCCTGGCTTGCTCAGCCTGCTCTCTTATAGAACCCAGGACCTCCAGCCCACCCACAATGGGATCTCCCACCCTTGATCACTAACTGAAAAAATGCCTTACAGCTGGATCCCATGGAGGCATTTCCTCAAGGGAAGTTCTTTTCTCTGTGATAACTCCAGCTTGTGTCAAGTTGACACACAAAAGCAGCCAGTACAATGTGTATAAGTGGCTCTGTGAATATCTTTAAGTACTGGGAAGTTTTTTTTTTCTCACTTGTCTCAGGACCAAGCAGACTTACTTGTGTTTCAATTTGTGTGCACTAGCCTGGCACCGGCTCAACTGAAGACAAGGAAGCGACCTACATTGTTCTTCATAGTGTCAATTTAATCAAAATTCCCTCTGTGGGGAGCTGCCACCTTTGACTTACTGAAAAGCATTTTAGTGCAGTTTATGTATAATGCTAAACAAAGATCATCAAGATTTTTTTATAGCTAGCCCAGGCTTCCCTGCTGCGTTTCTGTGTCTTAAGTCCTCCCTACCCCCACACTCCACCACCCCACGTTCTGCATCCCAAGACCAGCAGTGACTTTCAAAGTCTGGTGCGTAAAGACAGGAGCTATGGTTGGCAGTGTTCCTGTTCAGGATCCTGTAGAGCTGTCACCGAGGCAAGCTTGTCCCTCTGGTGTCTGTGTCCCTGCTTAGAGTCAACTTCCAGAAACAGTTTCTAGTGACCCATTTGAGGATGACCAAGATGGATTCCTTAAATATTTGGACTAATGGCTAGCATTTTAAAATCAGGTTTCAGGCTGGAGAGATGCTCAGAGGTTGAGGGCACTGGCTGCCCTTCCAGAACACCAGGGTTCAATTCCCAGCCCCCACATAGCAGCTCATAACTGTCTGTAACTCCAGCTTCAGTGGATCTGATACCTCACACAGATATACATGCAGGCAAAATGGCAATTTACATAAAATAAAATAAATAATTTTTAAATAAATAATAGAAATCGGGTTTCATATAAAATTTCAGATCTCCTCTGCAAAACTGAGACTTGTGGCCACTCTGGAACCACATCCCTGGGCAGAAACTAGAAAAGGGCACCAAAAAAAAAAAAAAATGAGGACTAGGGCTCCCAGCTCTCCTTTCTCCTCCACATTGAAAGATGCTGGTAGACACTGACCAGACAGAAGTATAAGCCATAAATAAGAGCTGCCAGTAGAATTTTGTGAGAGACTCACTGTATCTCTGGCTGTCCTAGAATTCACTGTGGTCCTCAACTCACAGAAATCCTCCTGCATCTGCCTCCTGAGAGCTGGAATTAAAGGTGTGTGCCACCACTCCTGGCTCATAATCTTATTTTAAAAGTAAAAAGAAGCAGAGTCATTATCTTGGTTTTGGTTTTTTTAGATAGGTCTCAGCCTAGGCTAACCTTGATCACTGAACCCTGTTGCATCAACCCCAAGTGCTGAAATGGCAGGCCTGGGAAAACATGTACCATGAAATTAAGTTTAAAATAATACTTTGTATAATCCCATGTATTTTAAAAGTCATGCAACCGAGGGCTGGTGAGATGGCTCAGTGGTTAAGAGCACTGACTGGTCTTCCAAAGGTCCTGAGTTCGGATCCCAGCAACCACATGGTGGCTCACAACCACCCATAATGAGATCTGAATCCCTCTTCTGGTGCATCTGAAGACAGCTACAGCATACTATGCCGGAGGCGGGGCCAGAGCGAGCCATCTGTACAGCTAGTGTACTCATACACATAAAATAAATAAATCTTAAAAAAAAAAAAAAGTCATGCAACCAACCTACAAACATAAGTACATGTGTATGAGGTATATGTTTGTGTGGGTATCTGCATATGTTCATACAGATGTGCATGTGTGTGTCTGTCTATGCCTGTGTCTGTATGTGCATGTGTGCATGCATGTGTGTATATGCATATGTGTTTGGTGGGTGTATGTGTATGTGGGAGTGTTGTCTCCCGGTTGGTGCTCTAGGACTGGGACGAACAATTATCTGTGGGAGCAAGCAGTTAGTAAGAAAAGACACAGACGCCAGGTAGAAGTGATAAGAGAGAGCTTTACTGTAATTCACTCAGTATTTATAGTTAGGCTTGGGAAACACTTGCCCATATAACATAAACAGGAGAGAATCCATTAACACCAGACCAGAAGGAGATCTTGAAAGGAAGATCCGGTAAACCTTTTAACATAAGTATGAGACTTGCTAAGTCTATGATCTAAGGAGCAGCAGTCAGGACTCCTTCACACAGCAGGTGCTCAACTCCAGCTTGCAGCCTGTTGGGGCTGCTTACAGAATCAAGTCACTCCCAAGCAACAAGGTTGGGGGACGGAGTCCACATGGGAGGTGTATGTGCATGTGTGTATGTGTTGCATGTGTGTGTGGATGTGTGTACATGTGTGTGTACATGTGTGTGCATGTGTATATGTGCATGTGTGTATGAAGGCCAGAAGTTAATATCAGGAGTCTTTATCGCTCCCCACCTTACTTTTTTGTTTGTTTGTTTGTTTGTTTACATTTATTTGTTTTGTACATACATACTTGTGTAGGCACACATCTGCCACAGCTCACATGTAGAGGTCAGAGGACAACTTCCGGGAATTGATTCTTTCCCTCTACCATGTGAGTTCCAGGGATCCAACTCAGAGCATCAGGTGGGAGCGCCTTCACCTGCTTAGCCATCTCACCAGCCCCTCTACCTGAGACAGGGCTTCTCAGTGAACCTGCAGTTTAACTATTATCCTAGGCTTCCTGGCCTAGAATAGTGAGTACCATAGATACGCCCATCTCCACCTCTACCCCACCCCTCCCAACACCGATCACAGGTGGAACACAGGTGGAAAAGACATACACTCTTTTCACAACATTCTGGTTTGCTCTGAGACCCGCGCTGTTAACCAGAGCAAACCAGCTGCTGTTTTGAAGCGGCCCTCAGCAGGCACCTGTGACCAGTGACCACTACAGTGAACCGTGAGCAGCCTTTAATGGTCTCCTCCCACCTCAGCAGGTAGAACAAGGAGAGAGGACCAAGCAGCTCTCAGTGGTGGGTTTGGGCCATTCAGCGTCCCATCAGTTCCATCAAGAGCTGGAAACATGGGCTCTGTCTGGGTGACCACGCACCTCTGACTTCTTGGTTTCTTCCCAGAAGCGATCCTGCGTCTCAGCCAAAGGACTGACAGAGTGAAAGTCGCTACAATGCCTCTGGCCGTGCTGTCAATGGTACTGATGGCCAATTTCTCACTGCCCCACCCACCACCACCATCACTTCACCACTACCCCGACACCCCTACCCTAAACCTCTCCCCCTGAGCTTTGATTCCTCTTCCCCCAGCTTCTCTTTTCTCTTTTGGTTCTATTGGTCCTCAGCTCTCAGTTCCTGGTCCCCTCTCTCACCCTCTCCTTTCTCTTCCTCTCTGACTCACATCCCACCCACCCACCCCCCATGGCCTGATCTATCCTGCTGGCCACTTTCAGTCCACTACTTTCTCTTTTGTTTTTGTTTTGTTTTGTGAGACAGGGTCCCATGAAGTAGACCATGAAGTAGTCCCATGAGGTAGTAGAGTTGAATTCAAACTCAAAGATTGCTTTTGTCTCCCAAGTGTTGGGATTCACTGAATACCCCACCATGCCCCACTGCTCTGGTTTTTGAAAAATTGACAACCCTTAATATGTGGCAAACAATTCCATTCCCCTCATCCCATCATCCCTGCCTGTCCTGCTGAAATAATGTCTAATTGTAAGTGAGCCATCTTATCTAGAGACAGAAAAGCAAGCCTTCTGTGCCTCCCCTCTGCTCTGCACTGGAAGAAAGTCTCACACCATCTGCAATGTATTGTGAACATGAAGAATGGTCTGAAGTTATTCAAGTGCAAACCAGGGCTATCTGTCCAGTGTCTTTCCCCAGACCCACTCCACCCTTACCTCGGCTGCCTGGCTCCTGTTTGCATTTGAAATTTTTATCTTTTAAACCAAAATCTCTCTTCAAGGTATCCATGTTATCGCAAGCCAGGTCAGCCCCAAAGCTAACAGTTGGGACTTTTGAAATGAGAAAAGGAAGCCGCTCCCTACATTGCAAGACAGTTCTCACAGTGTCCATCCACCAGGAGGCGCCCGAAACCTGCACAAAGAGACCCATACAGCATAATCAAGGAGTGAGCCTTAGGACTGCTGCCTAGAACAGCCCCTGTGTTCAGTGGTCTCCACTAGGGGACAAGGGGCAGGCGAGGTCTTCTGTCAAAAGCTTGGTCCTAGATCCAAGTCTATTGCTCTGATCTAAAGCCTACCACCAAAAGCCTCGGCTTCGCAAGCCACTGTCTGCTTCTGGGACCCTAACAGAGATCCAAGCCTGCCTCCCAGAGAACGTATTCAGAGGATCAAGTGTGGTGAAGCCCACCTGACCACTTTGGGCTGGAAGCTAGTACAAGAGGGATGAAGAGAGGTCTGAGGAGATGGCTCAGCGGTTAAGAGAACCTGCTGATCTTCCAGGTTGGATTCCCAGCACCAATATGGCAGCTCACAGCCGGCCATAACTCCATAACGCCCTCTTCTGGCCTCTGCAGGCTCTACATTCATGTGGGGAGCAATCATACAGGCAGGCAAAACACCCAAATACATAAAGTAAATCTTTTTTAAAAAAAGAAAGAGAGCTTCTCTCTCTCAGGTTTATTTTCAACAAAACGGGGAAGTGATGAAGCCTCACTGAGAAGGATGCAATCACAGACAGGTCGTGAGTTCAGTTCCCAGCAACCATCTGTAATAGGACCCGACATCCTCTTCTAGTGTGTCTGAAGACAGCTACAGTGTACTCCTGTTCATAAAATAAATAATTCTAAAAAGAAAATGAAAAGTAGATTAGGGATGACCCCCCCCCCCCAGTAATTGTCAAAGCCAAGTAAAGTAACTATAGTCTGAGTGTTACTCATTTGTAAGCTAGACAGGGATATATTGGAACTGGCTCAACTATAGCTTCATATAGAAATAACACCCCATGGGTGGGCAGAAGCACACCCAGCACGGCCCTCAGGCCAGCCAGGACTGGGGCTTTATCTTGGGAATAGACACCAGTAATGGAGTAACTAAACCCCAATTTGGGTCTCATGAAAATCCACTCTGACTTTTAGGGCCATGCAATTACTACATGAGAAGATGATGAAAGACACATGGCACAAGTCTACAGGCTTCCCAACACTGACTGGATCCTAATGTCAGCCACAGACTCTATAACAGTGTGTAGGTAGGATGGATCTCATCAGCTGCAATAAATGCCATGGGGGAGGGGTGACTGCCTGTGCCTTCAAGGGGAAAGGGGTGTGTCCTGGTTTGATTCTCTGTTTCTGTAATAATCACCATGACCAAACACAACTTGGAGGGGGCAGGATTTACACTCTAGATCATCATCAAGGGAAGCCAAGACAGGCACTCAAGGCAGGCACGTGAAGCAGAAGCCAGAGGAGCACCGCTTGTGAAGCCAGAGGAGCACCGCTTGTGAAGCCAGAGGAGCACCGCTTGTGAAGCCAGAGGAGCACCGCTTGTGAAGCCACAAGCTCCCACTCAGGCTCTGTCATATAGCTCAGGACTGCCAGCCCAGGGATAGCACTGCCACTATGGGATGGGGCCTCCTGTATCAATTACCAATCAAAGAAATGCCTCACAGAGGTGGCCACAGGCCAATCTGTGGAGGAAGTTGCCCATGTGATGGTCCCTCTCTCCAGGTGATGATAAGCTTGGGCAAGCTGACAGCT
Source organism: Mastomys coucha (assembly GCF_008632895.1). NCBI lineage: Eukaryota > Metazoa > Chordata > Mammalia > Rodentia > Muridae > Mastomys > Mastomys coucha. Next base: position 33,416,238 of record NW_022196893.1, read on the forward strand.
GAAACTAATACAACAGGGCGTGGAGGCTCTAAAAATTCCACTCAATTTCCTTTTCTCTTCAAGTGCTCTATAAAGGAGGTTTTTCTAGGGATAAAGCATATGAAGGAAGTCCAGAGGGTGATCCCTAGCACCACAGACCAGGTGGCACACACGCATAATCCCAACACTCAGGAGGTGGGGACGAGAGGATCAGAAGTTCAAAGCCATCCTTGACTACACATGGAGTTTGAGGACAGCCTAGGCTACATGAAGCCTGTCTCAGAAAAGGTAATGTGTGTATTCATTTGCTTCTCTGCTGCTGTGATGAAAACTCTGACCAAGAGCCGCTCGGGGAAGAAAGGCTTTATCTGGCTTACAGGTTACAGTTCATTATGGAGGGAAACCAAGGCAGGAACCTGAAGGCAGGAACTGAAGCAGAGATTGGAAAGGAGCAATGCTTCCTGCTTGCTCGGCTGCCCTCCTAATACCACCCAGACCCACTTGCCCAGGGGTGGCACAGTCCATGGTGGGCTGGGCCCTCCTCCTCCTTCAGTTAGCTATCAAGAAAATAGTCCACAGACACATGCCTGTGGCTGAAGGAGGCAATTCATCAATTGATGTTCCCTCTTCCCAGAAACCGTCCTGTTGACAACCAAGAATAGCCACACCCACTATGGCAAGTAGCAGGGAAGATCCTGATCCCAGCAACAGAAAAACTTGAGGAGCTGGGAATTTCTCAGGGAACATCTGGATCTGGGGGTACGGCTAACAGGTGGAACACAATAAAAGAGCAAAGGGCAGGCACGATGGTGCATGGTTTTAACCCCAGCACTCAAGAGGCAGAGCTCCGAGTTTGAGGTTAGCCTGGTCTACAGAGCGAGTGCTAGGACAGCCAGGGTTACACAGAGAAAGAAAAAGAGAGTGAAGGGCTCTGTGGTTAACCAAGGCTGGCCCGTTCCGACCATGATATGTCAAGGCCCCAAAGAAGCTGTCCTGTGGCTGGCATTCTCGAGTTGCAAGGATGGGGCTGAAAAACAAATTTGGAAAACTGGGGTGATGGCAGATGAGGGAGAAGGTCCTGGACTATGAGAAGGAAGGATGCAAGAGGGGCGGGCCACCATGCCGGCACTGAAAATCTGAAGATACAGTCCCATGACTGTCGGGGTCATCACTCTTGACCCTTCCCTCCTCCCTTCCCCCACAACGCTACATGGAGTACTTGTCAAAGAAAGAGGATGACAACGTGCCGTTCCCTGCCCTTTGCACAAGTCAGCATTGCTGAATGTGTACGCGTTAAACGTAAACTTGAGGAACCATACATACACAGACATCTCCTGGGACAACTCACAAGAAACACAGCCGCGCTGCCCTTCACAAGAGAAACCAGGCAATGGGGCAGACCAGGGCTTTCTTGGGCTCTGAATTGTATATAACATGCCTGTCTGGCCCACTCAAGTGCAGAAAGTAAATTTTAATTTAAATTAATTTAAATAATAGATTACATTTAAATTTTTTTAATTTAAAATTAGCTCGTACGTGATAAAAATACAGTGTGGGCAAAGGGAAACTGGTGACTCTGGGACCTAACCTGCCTTTCAGGGTCATCACTGGGCTGCAAGGGGGTAAGTGTTAGCTTTCAAACCCAGAACAGATGGATCAAGTGCCTATTTAACACAGCAAAGCAGACCTGGTCTCCTGGTTCTCCTAGCAGCTCTGCATTCTCTACAGGGGTCTCCTGGCTGGTATGCCCCGCCCTCTATCCTAAACTTCTCTTGGGCTGGGCTGCCCTCCCCTAGATAATCCAGCCATCTTGGTCACCTGGTCTTTTTGCCTACTCTCTTGGCCAGTCTCTTGGCCCAGGCTACTCCTCTTGATTGGCAAATGTTCTCCGTTCTCCCCTCCCCCCTCCGAGTCTTCTCGAAGGGCTCAGGGTCGTGTTCACTCTGGACTCTCTCAGATGCTGCATAGATACTGCACTCTTCTTATCTTCCATAAACTTCCTCCTCCACCACACCTAGGAGTGGTCATGTTTGTTTCTTTCATTCATTAAGCACAGGCACTGCAGGGACAAGGCCACAGCTGCTCTTAGCCCTTATAGAAACTGACTTCAGTGTATTGCCACTGTGTATTAAATACTGAGAATCTGTCTCCCAAATAAAACCTTGCTGGATCTGCACTGAACCTAACATGCTGTCCTCCATTTTGCTTTGATTATATTTAGTTTGTTTGGGTTTTTTTGGTTTGGTTTTGACTGGGATTTGGGGGGGCGTTCTTTTTTGTTTGGGGGGGCTGGGGTTGGTTTTTTTCTTTTGTCTTGGTTTTTGCTTGGGTTTGGGTTTGGGTTTTTTGGGGGGGGTTGGGTTTGGGTTTTTTGTTTTGGTTTTTTGGTTTTGGTTTTGGTTTTTGATTTGAGGCAAAGTCTAGCTATTTAGCCCAGACTGGCATTGAACTCACATCCTCTGGTTCTCAAGAGCTGTAATTAGGAGCATGAGCCACACCAGCTCCTTATACTGTGAGTCATCCCTAGTCTACATTTAATATCATGTAAATGCTACATAATGTTAGACTGTTTTATTTAGGTCCTAAGGACAAGAGAGGAAATCTAAATGTTTGAGAGATGGGTGCAGTCCCTTCTCCTGGAATGTCTTCTACCTATGGTTGGCTGAATCTCCAGATGGAGAGCCTACAAGTATTCAGGACAAGGTATGTTTTAAAATGTTTATCTTCTATTCTTCCAAGTTTCCTCATGTAAATAAAGACTGTGTTTCATTCATTTATTCATTCACTCATCAAGATAGAGTCTCCTGTAGCCCAGGCTGGCCTCAAACTTGAACTTCTGATCCTCCTGTTTCCACCTCCTGAGTGCCAGGATAACAGGCCTATGCCACCACGTCTGGTTTATGTGGTGTTGGAGATCAAAAGTAGGAGCTGTCGAGATGGTTTAGCACTAGCTGCTTTTCCAGAAGATGCTGGTTCAATTCCCAGCACCCTCAAGACAGCTTACAATTGCCTGTAAGCCTTCACATGAGCAACTCACAACTGTCTATAACATTCTTGCCCCAACACCATCTTCTGATCTTCATGGGCACCAGGGACACACATGTGCACATATACACAGGCAAAACACCTGTACCCATAAAAATAAATTTTTAAAAAAGATTAAAAATAAATAAATACCTAAATCCTGACAGGTAAAGAAGGGTCCTCCCAAGCGATGGATAGCCTTACCCCATGGTGAGGACACGTGAAAGCAGACAGGGTTCTAGCACAGAGACTTCCCTTCGGCAAACATCCAGAGTATAGAGATCATCTAGGAACTGTGAGCGCAGGCTGCTCCCAACCTGCCCATTGCCTGGCAACAAGACCTGATAAGACAGGTGCCAGGCTTCAAGGACTGGGTGTGGCAAAACTGAAAATATTGACTTGGGGCACTAGTGGGCAAGAGGTCTCTCAGCATGTTCCAATTGCCCGGGGCAATTCTGATTGAGACTCACTGGATATGTTTGCAAATGGTAATAAAACTGCATTTACCTCCAAGGGTGTTAGTATATACCTGTCATCCCATCTGAGGCAGGTGGGCAGGGAGTTCAAAGCCAGTCTAGGCTACAGTAAGACCATGATATTAAAAAATAATAATGATGATAAAATAAAAAGAGTAAGAAGACTGTGGGAATGACTCAGATGATAAAGATACCTGCCGCCAAGCTGCCAACCTGAACTCCACCTTCAGGACCCACAGAGTAAAGATGAGAACCTCAATCCCTACAGGCTGTTCTCTAACCTCCACATTGACATGCATGTCTACACTCAATGAATAAATAAATAACAAAATGTAAATGTTTGAAAGTACAAAGGGTGTGCCTTCATGTTCAGATTGACAAGTTGTCAGACCACCTTGCTGGAGCCAAGAAAATGATGGTTCATTGGTGAGAGGGACTGGCCTTGACTGCCTAGCTATGCATAGCTCTGGTGCTCCACTTAACCCCAAATCTCAAGCCAAGATTCTATCATTGTTTCTCTTCCCAACGTGGTCTTATTGAAGAGTCCTTTTTCTGTTTCTCACTATTACAATAGCTTATAAGTAAGGATAGGTAGCCAAATCCAACCTTGGGCTGTTGGCGCCCAAGCTCTGACTAACACAATTATGGCTGAAGTCCCTTACTTAGCTCCTTGCCCTGCCTGAGCACGGTAGAAGGCTTAGAAGGACAATGACAGCCTAAAAGCCCAGATCCACAGAGCCAGGTAGCTAGTAAGGTGGTAAGGTTGATGCCTGAAGACTGGGAGATAAGTGGGAGTTTTCTGTACCAGTCTGTTCTTACTTCCTGTCCAGTCTTTTTCTACTTCCTGTCCAGTCTTTTTCTACTTCCTGTCCAGTCTTTTTCTACTTCCTGTCCAGTCTGATCCTACTTCCTGTCCCCTCTACCAGGTCTCCACCAGTTTTCAACAAATCTGAAATAGCGAAAGCCTCGGCGGTCATGCCAAGGCCTGATGCACACCTATCGTGGGACTGCATGGACCATGTGACTATGAGAAACTCCACACTGATGGCAGTGGTGTTGGTAATGCCTCATCCACCTGTCTCCTAACACTCTCCTGCCCTTCTCTAAACTTTGGGACACTTGCCTGACAGATAGGCAAACCTATTCACACACTTCAATGAACCTATACACACCCATAAACACAAGGTCACATACCCTCCACAAGCAAACTTAGACTCCACACACACCCTTTCTGTCAAGATTACAGTGGGGAGGCGGGAGCGGTAAGAGCAATTTGGGTGGGTGTGTTGGTGAGGAGCAGGGGCCAAGAGGCATCTGTGCCAAGTCCTACAGTGAACTATCGTGGCATCCAGAAATTGCGGGCCCAACACACCCCATCACTAAAAATAGACTCTGAACATCTGGAGGGGTAGGAAACCAGACCTCCTAAGTCCCTGGCAAGGAAATAGAGAAATTGGAACACAAGGAAGCTATGTGTCTGGCCAGGGACAGGCTCGAGACTGGGCAGTCCCGACTTCTACGCCCCGCTCAGCCACTTGGATGCCTGAGATATGGGGAACTGCATGCTGACTCTCTCTGATAGACCACCCAAAACCTGATTCCTCGCCAAGTGTGCTGCAAAGCTCTAGGGAACCTGGGTATCTGAGACCCTGCTGTGAACTGTGAGAGGCTATGTGTTGGTAAAGAACCATGCTCCATAGCCAAAGTATGAACCATCTACCAACAAGACATTCTCTTGGAACAGCCTGGAGGAGAAAGACTTCCCTGCCCTGCACACCCAACTTCTATATCCCAGGAAGGAGCTTCCGGGCCATCCCCTCCCACCTACATGAATACAAACATAGCAAAGCTAGTTGATAGAGCCAGCTGAGGCTTTATTTTAGAAAATACAACTGAATTGGGTTTGGGTGGGAGGCAGGGGCCACTGGGATATCCCAGATAGGAAATTCCTCCCAAGGTTGGCCCGAGGGTTAGGACTGATCCTCAGGCAGCTCTCTAGTTCCCTGCACTCTGCCATACAGCTGTCTCCCTGTGAGCCCCGAGCAGCTGCAGGAGCTCAGGCTGGCAACGACTTCGGTGGCTGTTCACTTGGACACGACATCAGAAGACTCGGACACCAGCTTCCCATCTCGGGTCTCGATCTTCTTCACAACCACAGCCTTGGTGCGGCTAAAAGTGCTGGATCCCCCGACAGAACTGAAGCTGGGCTGGAAGGAGCTCATTCCATAGCTGAAGCCAGGGCTAGTGAGTCCCCCATAGGATGAGCTCAGTCCTCCTGGTCCAGGACAAGGGATAGAGACAGCCACATGAGCGCAGGCTTGGAGCCTCATCCCCCTAGTCACCCTCTGACAACCACAGATGGAGGGGCTGGTCTAGACCTGACCCATCCCTATCTGTGTCACTCCTCATCTATATGGAGAAGCAGACCAAACATGGGAAAGGCTCCCTCCCTTTTAGCTGCATGGCCCTGACTAGCACTTAAATGAGCCCATCTCTCAAGCTATGTGGAAGGAGTTTTGAGGCTGCAAAATGTGAAGAAGTATAAAAGACAATAACGTACGTGAGGAACTTAGCACACAGCTAGCATTTGTGTGGGACTTTATTACTGAGCACATTACTTGGGTCCTTAGCCTGTCACCAATCACCCTGGAATTCTGCCAAGAACAGGAGTGCAATCCCTCCCCCTGGACTCTGTCAACTGCTTTTGTCAGCTGACCTCCTGGGCTCCCCACCCTCTGTCTCCATGGCCCAGGACACTCACCTGAGTAGCCGCTGGTGGTCTTCGTGTGGATGCTCAAGTTCTGCATCCCAGACTCCAACCTGTAACCAGAGGCATGGGGTGTCAGGGACAACTCGGGGCCCTTTTTGTCCCAGAGCAGAGTCCCAGGAGGGCTCCAGACAGCACCTACCCCTCCCCGTTCCAGGTTTCCCGAGACCTCCAAACCTACCTGCTCTCCTCGCCCTCCAGCAGCTTGCGGTAGGTGGCAATCTCGATGTCCAGGGCCAGCTTGACATTCATGAGCTCCTGGTACTCACGCAGCTGCCTGGCCATGTCCTGCTTGGCCCGTTGCAGGGCAGCCTCCAGCTCAGTCAGCTTGGCATTGGCATCCTTGATGGCCATCTCCCCACGCTGCTCAGCATCAGCAATGGCCGCCTCCAGGGTTGCCCTCTGCGGGGAAGGAGACATATGAGCACCCAGGTGGCATCTGCTGTATGCCCCTCCCTAAGACCAATCCACATTGAGCTTCTTTTGGTTATCATTTGTTTTGAAGCCCAGGCTAGTCTAGAACTCACTATATAGCCCAGGCTGGCCTTGAATTTACAGCAACCCTCCTTTTGTTTTTGGTTTGTTTTTTGGGTTTTTTTTTTTTTTTTTTGGTTTTGGAAAAAAAATTTTTTTAAAGATTTATTAATTTATTTTATGTGTATGAGTACACTGTAGGTGTACAGATGGTTGTGAGCCATCATGTGGTTGCAGTGAATTGAACTCAGGACCTCTGCTCCCTCTGGCCCTGCTCCCTCTGGCCCAAAGATTTATTTATTATTATATGTAAGTACACTGTAGCTGTCTTCAGACACACCAGAAGAGGGCATCAGATCTCATTACGAATGGTTGTGAGGCACCATGTGGTTGCTGGGATTTGAACTCAGGACCTTCAGAAGAGCAGTCAGTGCTCTTAATGGTTGAGCCATCTGTCCAGCCTGCAAACCTCCTTTCGTAACTTACCAACTGCTGTAATTACCAATTACCAGTAAGTATTCACACACCTGGTTTTATGCCATACTGAACCCGGGGCTTTGGGCATGCTAGGCGAGTCTTTGAGCAACTGAGCGGCTCCCCCTCTTCCCAGTCCCAGCCAAGCCCACCAGTACCTGGCCTTTGAGGGCCTCAATCTCTGCCTGCAGGCGGTTGATGTTGCGGTTCATCTCGGAGATCTCCGTCTTCGAGCGGCGCAGGTCATCCCCATGCTTCCCAGCCAGGGTCTGCAGTTCCTCATACTGCAGGGGCAAGAAGGGAAGTGAGGTTTTAGATGAAATCTCATCCACCAAGCTCCTACATATGTGCAGAAACGTGCACACCCACGCCTGACCAGGAAGGGAGGCCCAGGCTTCTTTACCTTAATCTGGTACATGGTTTCAGCTTCAGCCCGGCTGCGGTTGGCAATGTCCTCATACTGGGCACGAACTTCAGCGATGATGCCATCCATGTCCAGGGAACGGCTGTTGTCCATGGACAGCACCACAGACGTGTCTGAGATCTGAGACTGCAGCTCACGGATCTCCTGTAGGGCAGGGACAGGTGGTAAGGCTTTGTCCCTGTTCGCAGGACCCATTGCAATGTGACAAAGGAGCACGTGAGAACCAGGGTCTGAAGACATCAAATTCACAGTGGAAGCAAGACTCGGGGTTAGGGTTGGGGTCAAAACTCTGAGCCAGGAAGGGAGGCATCAAGAGAAACCTGAAGTTAGGTAAACAGCCAAGGGGAAGTGGGGGG
>NW_022196893.1:33424221-33448908 GCF_008632895.1 Mastomys coucha
CTTCAAAACAGCTCAAAGATCAGGGGAGGGGCTTTGAGGACCCCATGAGCCTGAATTAGGCTGGGTTCCCACACTGCATGAGGACCTGAGATGGGTTAGTTCACTCCTCAGCCCATTTCCCCATCTCAAATAGAGGATGGAGACTCTGTAACAATTTTAACTACTGCTTATGGTTATTGAGGAAAGGCCCTTGCTGATTGGTGTGCTGGAAGACAGAAACAGCCTGTTGGCTGGGTGCTGGAGCAGGACACTGACAGCCAGGAGGGCCAGTCTACTCCAGCCCCTGAGAACATACCTCTTCATGGATCTGCCGGAGGAAGTTAATCTCGTCGGTCAGTCCTTCCAGGCGAGACTCGAGTTCCACCTTGTTCATGTATGCTTCATCCACATCCTGAGGGTAAGGTGAGGAGCCCGAGTTCAGTGCTCAGGGGCTCCCCAACATCTGCCCATGGTTGACACTTGCTGATCCTCCAACCCAGCCTCTTTCTATGTCCTTGTACATTAGTATTCTCTCCTGCATGTGTGTCTATGTAAGGGTGTCAGGGTCTCTGGAACTGGAGTTACAGACAGCTATGAGCTGTCATGTGGGTGCTGGGAATCAAACCCGGATCCTCTGGAGAGCATCCAGTGCTCTTAACTGCTGAGCCATCTCTTCAGCCAAGTTTCTTTATCTCTGCTTCCTGCAGGCTCCCAACTCCACCCTTCCCCCTCCAGAAAGCTAAGCTAAGGCTAGACCCCTAACCTTGTCCCACTTGACTGCAGGAAGCTAACTCCCTGTCCTGTCTGCCCGATTGTTATCTAGAAGACATCGGGTGGCAAAAGAATTTCTCCTATTACTTAGAAAGCAATGAGCTCACTCATTAGAAAGTCCCAGAGAATTCCTAGTCTAAATCCCAAAGCCACGCCTCCTGTGTCTTCATACAGGTAAGAAGACCTCGTCTTTCTTCTTCTCTCTTTTTTTTTATATTAATTTGCATCATGTTTAGTTATGTGTGTGCGTGTTTCTGCACGTGGTTATGCACACACACACTGAGTTCAGGTGCCCTCAGAGGCCAGAGGCATCAGATCCCCTGGAGCTGCAGTTACAGGCAGTTGGGAGCCATTTAATTTGGATAATAGGGGGAACTGAACTCAGGTCCTCTGGAAGAAAAGCCAGTCCTGCTTCCTATTTTGTAAAACAAGCAAACGAACAAGTAAATAAACACACAAGAAAGAAAGAAAGAAAGAAAGAAAGAAAGAAAGAAAGAAAGAAAGAAAGAAAGAAAGGAGGAGAGAGAGAAAGGCAAGCCCTCTGAACCTCTGTACCATCTCTATAGCCCCGCCCCCAGGCCCTCACCTTCTTGATGAGGACAAAATCATTCTCCATCTCTGTACGCTTGTTGATCTCATCCTCATACCTGGTAAGAAAAGACCTGGAGTCAGTGGGTGAAGGTGAAGGTGAAGGCTGCCCTGGGTCTGCTGCTGCCAGGGATGGAGCCCAAGGCTTTGTACATGCTAAATGTGTGCACAAAGAGAGACACTCCTACCCCACCTTGCTCTCTGATTGGGGGATGAATAGCTCAGTTCAGAGATTCATGGCACTCAAGGCTGGTCCTTCTGCCCTCCACACCCATTTCCCAGCCCCCACCCAATCTTATGCTCAGCCACTGGGGAGGCCTGAAGCAGGAAAGCACTCTCCAAATATACATTAGACTTGGCTTGCTGAGAGAGTTAACATGGAGCCTGTCATGAGACCTCAGAGCACTCTCTGGAGAGACTGCCAGATCGTAGTTGTTTGAGTAAAAGTGAGGGTGGCTAGCTACCTCTCTCATCTAAGTGCAAAATAAATAAATAAATAAATAAATAAATAAATAAATAAATAAATCTTACTATGTAGCTCTGACTGGCCTAGAACTCACTTCAAAATTAAGGTGTGTTTGTATACTCCTCCTGACTCTGTCTCCTGAGTGAAATATTCCATATATGTGCCAACGTACCCAGTTTAGGTTCACTATCTAACCAGGAAATTGTTGCCCTGAGCTAGACAGTCCTGAGACTGAAGCAAAACTGGCCATATGACCACAGGACCAAACTGCCCCTACACAGGGGTTCACGAGAATGGAGACCTCTGCTCCCAAAAGTGAGGCAACGTAAGAGGGCTTTATTGAGGGGGGCGGGGCTCACTTATTCTTGAAGTCCTCCACCAGGCCCTGCATGTTGCCAAGCTCCGCCTCCAGCTTTAGCTTCTCCTGGCCCAGGGCTTCCAGCTGCCGGCGGAGGTTGTTAATGTAGCTCTCAAACATGTTGTCCATGTTGCTCCTCGATGACTTCTGCTGCTGCAAGAGGCTCCACTTGGTCTCCAGCATCTTGTTCTGCTGCTCCAGGAAGCGCACCTGCGTGGGGAGGACACGAAAAAGCCCACATCAGGCTAGGGTCAGGATCTGGAGGGAGAGAGACAATGTCTTCCGTGTCTCTTCCCGTGGTCACATATGACCTGGGGAAATAGCGCAGTGTCGCTGTGGTGGTGGAGCCATGTCACTCCAGCACTTGGGATGGGAGAGACTGAAGTCGTAGAGGCGGAGGGGCTTTTATTCCCATACACAATACATCTTAGCCTCGTTTTTCTAAAGGTCTGTTCGTTACCTTGTATGTAGGATTGAGAAGGGCATCTATCAACGATCATTTGAAGGGATCTCCCTGCTTCCGGGAATGCTTGCTAGGGCTTCTACAGCAACACTGCTGCTACCCTTAGCTGTGTACCTTGGTCTGGGTCTCCCCAACCCTGCAAAAGCTTCCAGAAGGCTCAGGTAGGGGCTTTGGGGAGTCCCTTCTCCACAGAGGGCCCACTTTTAGCAGATGATGAAGCAAGAGAGCAGGCAGGCATGTCTCGTTCCATTCTTCCCACCCTGCTGGAGCAGCCTTGGAGATCCCCTCAACCTTGGCAGTCCCCTTACCCACTTGTCCACAACCAACCCCTCCCCACTTCACATCTTAGAGCACGCAATCCAAGACGTGGGGGGCGGGGGGGCGGGGACGTCTTTTGTAAGGATAATAGCCTGACTGCTCCATAGGAGCGAAACGTACTTTGTACTCTCAGGGCGGAGCTCTAACTTTTTAAACTGGGGAAACTAGAAGCAAGAAGACATCCTGAGGGAACAATCGGATTACTTTCCCACAACCCACTCTATAAATCCTTTCTTCCCCGTAATTACTAAAAGTTTAAAAAAAAGGGGGGGGGGGGCAAATAGCCCAGGTAATTCCAGCATTTCATCCTAATGGAATGCTGAATTCAGGCCAGGTGCTGCTAAAGCTCACCCCACTTTGAGCTGAACAAGCCGAGAAACTGATTTGGGGAGCCTGTCATATCCATTTTACAGATGAAAAAGTCAAACTTGACAAGACGGCCCATCGGGGCAAATTGTGGGACCCTGTAACCACAAGGCACAAGCTACGTCGGTGCCAAGTGCTCTCCATCAGGACTCAGTGAGAAGCTAGGGGCCCTTGGAGTTAGCAAGCCCTGGTGGAGAAGAAGCAGAACGTCCGATTCCACGGGCTCAGCCCCGTGTTTTCCCTCCTCCCGTTCCCACACCGCCTCTCAGGAGCCAGTCAGCAGAAAGGGCCAATCGTCCCGGGGCCACGAAGGCCACTGAGCCACAGGACTGCAAAACCTGGCCTGGCCTGGCTTTCCGCTTGCAAAGAAACCAAGCAGTTGGGGCGGAGCCACCGTAGAAAGAGTGAAAGGGGTACAAGGGCCAAGCTCGCAGAGGGGTGTGAGCAGGCCGACGCTATCTGGGGCCATAAACTTTGGTTTTAACCGGTCGTGAACAGGAGCGGAGTGTCCAACGCCCGCAGACTTTGAATCCCGCACGGGCCTTCGCGAGGCGGAGTCCCGCGACTCCCCCTCCCCGCCTAACCCTAACCCTGAGCTCCTCCTGGTGGAAGGGCAGACCCAAGACCTCCCTCCTGACTCAACAGAGGCTCCGCCCACACTAGAGCAAGTCAGGGGCCGAGCAGTGATTCAGCCTGGAGCCCCCACTCTCTGGCCTTGGGCACTAAAGACCTCCGTCTGCGCTTGTCGGGTTCAATCGAGACACCTGAAACCTTCTAAAATCTTACACAACCCTCCATTTTTTAACAGGAAAATAGAAAAAGGCACAGGGCACCATGAGGAAACCTTGGGGCAGTTCGGGGACGGGGCGGGGGTGGGGGTGCGTACCTGCCACCAAAGAGCAAAGCGACGACGAGGAAGGGGACCAGGCCCACCAGAGGATGGGGAGGTGCCCCAGGATTTAGTCAAGAACTTCAGAACCTCTCGGCCCAAACCAAAGTGTATGAGAGAAGTAGAAGAGTGTGTGCCCAGGATGGGTGGGTCCCAACAGGAGCTAGCTCATGGGGGGCCAAGAGATGTACGCATCTCTATAATGGTAGAAGAAAGCGCAGGACGGTTAGTGGAAGAGAAGGCTCTCACCTTGTCAATGAAGGAGGCGAACTTATTGTTCAGGGACTTAATCTGCTCCTTCTCCTGAGTGCGCACAGCCTGGATGTTGGGGTCCACCTCCAGCTTCAAGGGGCTCAGCAGGCTCTGGTTCACCGTGACCGCTGTGATGCCCCCGACACCAGCCCCGCCAAAGCCGCCCAGACCCACGCCGGTGCCCAGGCTTCCCCGGAAGCTGCTGCTGCTGCTGCCCACCCGGGAAAAGCTGGAAGAGCTGATGCGGGCGCCGGGTCCACTCGTGAACGAGCGGCTGCTGAAGGCCCGGGGACCGGAGGTGGACATCTTGTAGGATTTCTGAGTCACCCTGATGGACATGGTGAAGTCGGGAGTGAAGGCGGTGAGCTGAAGACGGAGGTTCGAGAGCGAGCTGAGCAGCTGCTTCTAGACGGTGGGACAGCGCCCAGCAATGGCCCTTTATAAAAGAAGAGCCCAGCCCCAGGGGAGGGAAAAGGGCCTCTTACCTGAATGGCTAGACACTAGAGGGCAGGGCCTAACCCAACATCTGCAACCTCCAGACAGGACTCAGGTGAGGGCAGTAGAGAGCTGCTCCCACCCGGGATCCCTCTCCAACCCCACCCTAAAAATCCAGGAGAGAGTAGTTGAGCCCTGTGAAGGCAGGAAGTGAGCCTGGGGTCTCCGATCTAAGCTGTCTTATCTCCTGCCCTCCCTTGATAGCTACTCTGGGAGGTCTGAGCAGAAAGGGTTCCCAGGCATTTTAGTTTAAAAAACAAAAAAGCAGGGTCTCAAGTCAAGCAAGCTACTAGAAGTCACCAGAAGTTGAAACTCAAGGAGGGTCTGAAGACCCTTCCTCAGGGGTCACACAACAGATATGTTGTAGGTTCTCCACCAGTGGGTTGCAATCCCTCTAGGAATAGAGCTACACTTTCCCAGAGGTGACATATCAAATATCCTGTGGTTCAGAATCTGGGGGGTCACAACCCCTTTGTGGGCATAAGTACCCTGGAGCCTAACCAAAGCCGGCGCCCACCTTTACCACCCAGCCACTGGGATTGAGGGCCTGCCCTACCCACCACATCTGGCTGATCTCTCCTAATACCTCTAAGAGACCTCCTTTAGGTGGGGCTGGCCAGACTGGCCCGCAGGGCTCTTCCATTCCCAAGCTCCTGTTTGCCTTGTCTGTCCAGGTTACAGCCTAACACCACCACCCCCATCCTGCTATCAGTGGGGCACCCGGCACCCCTAGGCTGGCAAAGGGGGCGGGGGGAAGGGATAGGTAGATATTTGCGGAATGAATGAACACATGCTTCTGGCCTCTTCTCTCTGGGTGCAAGGTAAAGAGAAATCAAATGCAGCTCTTCTTTCTGGACATGGCACAGCATTCTCCTTTCCCACCAAGACCTGAGAGTTCCCCAGACCAGACAGAGCACCAGAGGCCTCGAGGAATAGCAAAGAGTGAGGAACAGAGACTAAGGTAGAAAAGGGGGAACCCAGAGAAGAGAGAAAGGCACAGGGGCTTCGCTGGCAATTGCTTCTTTGGAGACACCTTCCCCAGCTTCCCGGTGCAGTGAGTCATGGTGCCTTGGGACAGGATGGCCCTCCTGGTGATTCATTCTCCAGCCACCTGGACCCTCTCCTTTGCCCCCACCCTACCTCCCAGCCCCAAGCTAGCCAGATGTGATGAGGATGGTACCCTCTCCCTGCACCTGTCCCTCTGAACTCATTATCCCATTATCAGAGTGAGTCAGGAGAACAAGCTGGGGCACAGCCTGCACCTGTGGGAGGTTGGAGACTGGGGAGCTGAGCGAGGCCCTCCAGGCCTGGGCGGAGCAGGCTGTGGGTAGAAGGCAAGAGGTTTGGGTCCCCAAGGCAAAGATTCCACCTGCAATTAAATTACCTGATGGGCTGGGCTCTCTGGAAGGTACTTCAGGGTGTGATGTGGGGACTGGGTGGATCTCAATTAAGGAAACCAAAAGATGACAGATATCCAGATCCCCTGGGGGACAGGGCAGCCAGCAGACACCACCCCAAAGCCAGGGAAAAGAGTAAGCACCTATGAAGAGAACTGTCTATGGATTCCTTCCCTTCTCCAGGAGAGACACCCAGGACTCCAGAAGAATGGACACATATAGGCAAAGAGACAGAGACCCAGGATGGACACATACGGGTTCCTACCAAAAGGGACAGAGACCCCATCACCCCAAGACACACAAAGTTCCCTTCACAGCACACCTCTCTTCCTTTCCCTCTCCCTCTGCCCCGCCCCCCGTGTATGAGTGTGTGTGTGTGTGTGTGTATGTGTATGTGTGTGTCTGAGGTCACTTCCAGAAAGACCGATCTAGAAATCCCCAAGGGAACACAGTGACCATATTCCTTCCTTGCCTGTCCTTTGCCAGGAGCTCAGCCCTCAGTCCCCAGCCTTGGGCTTCCAGCATGCTAGGAAAAGGGAAATCCTATTTACACCAGCCCCTCTCACATTCCCTGAGTCAACACTCCATTTTAAGGTGAATATCAATTTGGGCGTGTGTTTATCACCCCCTCTCTAACACAGGCCCACACCCAGCAAGACTGGAGACTTTTTCCAACAAACCAAAGGGAGGGAACCGTGGCCGACGCCAAGCCTGTGAGAGAAAGCGGAAGGAGAAAAGGAGCAGCTGGTCAGACAGGTAAGGCAGCCCGGGGGAGGGACAGCCGGGACAGCCGACTCTCCCTTTCTTCCCCTCCCCCACACCATTTTTTAGAGAGACCTGAAAGGAGAATACTCAATTGATTTAGGCAACTCGTAGCATAAAAGCTAGTCATCCAGCACCCTTCCTGAAATCTTGGCTTCCTCCACTCTAACTACCTGGTTTCTTGGTCCCAGGAGCATCTCTTAAGGTGTGAGGAAGGCGGCAGTAAAGATGAGACCCCTGTGCTGTGCGGGCCAGAGCAGCAGCTCAAACCGCAACCCGGGCTTATCACTTGCCAACTCTCTGTTATTGTCCAGAGACCCCCAATATGGCCTCTGCTCAGCAAGAGAAGCCAGAGTGCTCTATCCAATGGCTTCTGCCTGGAACTTCCCCGGGATAGAGGTAAAAGGGAAAGGCCCCAGAGACTAGGGCCAGGTGGTCAGAGGAGAAGGAACCAAACTAGAGCAGCCACAGGTACAGGTATAAGGCTGGCTCTGGCCACTGTGGTCACAAAAGCCTGTTCAACAAAAGGGGTGTGTGCACTTGTAACGAGGTAAGGGTGCTCTGTACAGATAGCTCTACCCTAATATGTCTCTCCCGGAGATCCAAGGGAGGAAGGAGGTCTCCCAGGTTAAGACCCAACCCTCTCCTGCCACTGCCCACATGTACACAAGTAAATAAAAGTAATTTTAAGGGCTGGCAAGATGGCTCAGCGGGTAAGAGCACTGACTGCTCTTACTGACTTGCTCCTGAGTTCAAATCCCAGTACCCACATGGTGGCTCACAACCACCTGTAATGAGATCAGACGCCCTCTTCTGGTGTGTCTGAAGACAGCTACAGTGTACTTACATGTAATAAATAAATCTTTGGGCTGGAGAGAGTGGGGCCAACTGGAGTGAGCAGGGTTGACCAGAGTGAGCAGAGGTCCTAAAAATTCAATTCCCAACAACCACATGAAGGCTCACAACCATCTGTACAGCTACAGTGTACTCACATACATAAAATAAATAAATCTTTTTTTTTAAAGTAATTTTAAAAACACAATCATTGTGGGGGAAAAGACTAGTGGCTAAGGACATAGCTTAATTGTTTGCCTAGCATGCCACAAAACCTGGGTTTGGTGCCAGTACCACATAAATTGGGTGTAGTGGTCCACGCCTATAATTCTGACACTTGAGAGGTTGGGGCAGAAGGAGCAGAAGTTCAGGGTCCTCCTCAGCTACATTGAGTTTAAGGCCAACCTGAGAGCAAGAGACCCTGTCTCAGAAGGGGAAGAAAGAGGGGGTTGCAGAAGCATAAATGAGCTCCATAAAAGAGCAGTGAGGGGCTGGAGAAATGGCTCAGTGGTTAAGAGCAATGACTGCTCTTCCAGAGGTCCTGAGTTCAAATCCCAGCAACCACATGGTGGCTCGCAACCATCTGTAATGAAATCTGATGGCCTCTTCTGGTGTGTCCGAAGACAACTACAGTGTACTAATATATAATGAATAAATAAATAAATAAATAAATAAATAAATCTTTAAGAAAAAAAAGAAAAAGCAGTGAGTTTGTACACCAGACCTTGGGCTAGGAAAAGGAGGAAAAGTAAAGGCTGTCCTTGCATGAGGTGATGTTCTAAAAGTACTAAAATCACTTTGAACAACAGAGCAATTTTAAATATTGAGAGGAGCAGCATATAAACAGCTGGGGGTACACGGCTGAACAGTTTAAATAGGAAGCCACAGATGGTGTGGATAGCCATCTGGTAAGCCACAGAATGGGTAATTAAGTTAATTGTTGGTTCTGTGCTGTGTGTCTCCAGGCAAAATTGTCCATTGTCTGTGTCTAACAAACGGAGGCTGAAAGTAATCGACCACAGAGCTGAGTCCCCAGCCTTCTCTGCATTCTCTTGTGTTTTGAGACCCTCTAGGTTACCCGTGCAGGCTAAGCTCACCGTGTAATCCAGGTCACTTCAGCTTATCACCTCCCTCAGCCTGCCAGACAGATTCCAGGGACTGCAGACCTGTACCACAAGGCTCAAGTGATTGATTTTGTGTTTTCTTTTCTTCATCAAAAGTCATGGCTCTGATAATTAAAACCTTCGAATGGAAAGTGGACTCTCTATCCCGAAGAGAAGCAAGTTCCAAGTCAGGGAGTGCTCATTCTGGCGCATATGGCACCAGAAGATGCCTTATAAAAATATTATAAATATCACTTACCTTTCATAAGATGTATAAAGCAGGCAGGAGGAGAAAATGGACTCCCATAAGCTGTCCTCTGACCTTCAGAAGCACAACCCGGCATTGCATGCACGCTCCCACGCACATATACACAAATAAATAAATGTAAAGAAACATACCCAAGTCAACAACCTCATGGCTCTGCCTCCCTGCGTGGAGCCAGGACATGCTTCCCATAGGGTGATGAAGAACAAGATAAGTTATGCAAGAGTTCAGCAGCCACAACACTGGCACCCAGCAGGTCAAGGTCTCAGAAGAACAGACTATGACCAGGCATAACTGATGAGAAGGACAGTGTCATCAGCCCCAAGAAAGCCATAGGACCCAGGGTCGAGTGAGATGTCCAAACCTCCTTCTTCACATTGCTGCTGAAGTCCACCTGGTCTACAATGAAAACTTCCAAGTTTTCATTTGGCCCTCTCCTACCTTCCCTGGTCCCTCAGAACATTCTAGAGCCGCCTTTAAAGAGTATCTTTTGAAGTTGGAAAAAACATCTTCCAGTCATCCACCCCTAAAAGCCTGTGCTTCGTGGGGGCTGGCTAAGAATCTCTGAATGCCTAGCTTTCCCATAACTTACCAGGGTACCCCAGGGAGCTAACAAGTCAGGTGTAAATGCTTCTGGCTCTGGGTGTTCTGGGTTACTCAAGAAAGACGCTCTTGGGCCCAGGGCTGTTCAGCTGATAGAGTGCCTGCCCAGCGTGCACAGAAGTTTCACCCCCAGTACCACATAAACTAAGCATGGTGATACAGGTACTTATCCTATGTCTCAGGAGATAGATACAAGAGGATCAGATGTTTATACTCATCTTGAGCAACATAGCAAGTTCAGGGTTGGGCAGGATTATATGGCAAGCTCTGAGGCAGTGACCTGTGATGAAGAGAAGTGTCCTTTTCTGCTTTCCAGGTACACAGGATCAGTGACATAAGGAGAGGCCTCAGAGACCAGAGCCCTGAAAAGACAATGGCACGGTGGCCTTTGGGAGGTGTCTCAGCCCACCATGGCCAGAGCCATCACCAATCTTCCCCCACAGTCACGTCATGTAAAATGGCCATTTGCAAACGGCAGGATGGAGAACAGAGGGGTTTGAGAGTAGGGGTAAGAAGACAGGGGCTTTGGATGCACAGAGGGCTGGATGGCCAATGTGTACCCGGTCAGAGCCCTGGCCAGGAAGCTCTGGCTTAGGAAGATCTCTCTGATTGATGTAGTGAGGCATAGACAGCAAAGAAATAGCACCAGCCAGGGCTACCTTGGAAACAGATCAGACCTGGAGGCCACAGACACCCCGATATCACAGGAGCTTTAGTAGACCACCAGCCATAAAAGCTTAGGAGAGGAAGGGCTGAGGGAGGTTCCTCAGAAGGGAGTGTCCCAAGGCCAGCCCTGCCCACAGTCCCCCTAGACTTGAGTGAGCAATGCCTCTGTTCTGGGGAAATCTTTTTGTGCTCCAATCTCTCTCACCTGTCAGCTTCCTCCACGGATACTCAGGGGTGTGTCTAAACTGCCTCTTATAGTTCCGGCTTCATCAACATCAACAAAAGTTTTATGAGTCTGTATAGCATTTGATTATCTAAGGAATTTGCCTTTGGTCATTGAAAAGCACTGATGATTTTATTGGGTGGATCTGATAATAGACAGGCTGTATTTTTTAATTATAAGTAGTTTTAGGGGTGTGTGTGTGTGTGTGTGTGTGTGTGTGAATGTGTGAGTATGTGTATAGTGTGTATGTGAGTGTGTGTATGTGTGTGTAAGTGTGTGAGGGAGTGTGAGGGTGTGAGTGTGAGGGTGTATCTGTGTGTGTGAATGTGTGTACGTGTGTTAGTATGTGAATGTGTGTATGAGTGTGTGCATGTGTGAGTATGTGAGTGTGTGTGAGTGTGTATGTGAGTGTGTATGAATGTATATGTGAGTGTGTGTATAGTGTGTATGTGAGTGTATGTGAGTATGTGTGTGTGAGTGTATGAGGGAGTGTGAGGGTGTATGTGTCTGTGTATGTGTGTATGTGAGTGTGTGTGAGTATGTGTGTGTAAGTGTGTAAGGGAGTGTGAGGGTGTGAGGGTGTGTATCTGTATGTGTGAGTGTGTGTATGTGTGTGAGTATGTGAGTGTGTGTATGAGTGTGTGCATGTGTGAGTATGTGAGTGTGTGTGAGTGTGTGTGAATGTATATGTGAGTGTGTGTATAGTGTGTATGTGAGTGTATGTGAGTATGTGTGTGTGAGTGTATGAGGGAGTGTGAGTGTGTGTGTCTGTGTATGTGTGTATGTGAGTGTGTGTGAGTATGTGTGTGTAAGTGTGTGAGGGAGTGTGAGGGTTTGTGTGTGTATGTGTGTATGTGAGTGTGTGTGAGTGTGAGTGAGTATGAGTGTATGTGTGTGTGTGTGAGTGTAAGGCAGAGGGACTGTGAGGTCAAGCTGAGGTTACATGGCATGTGCATGAACAATTGAACATGTGTATGTCGGCTGGTCGGGGGGAAAAGCTATGGAGTCTCCTCTCTGCACTTTCATGTGGCTTCTGGAGATGGGACTGAGGTCACCAGGCTTGTGCAGCACAGGCTTTCCCAGTTGATCCATCCTGTCTTGAGGCAGGTGCTTTTGGAGGTATGTATACATCTGAATGCAAAGCTGGGCAGTACCTCAGGTTCTCTCCCAGAAGAGCAACTCCCATGTCCACTCCCATGCGACACAATCTCAACTTGTCCTCAGAGTCCCTCCCTCCCCTTCACCATGCACACAGCACATACATGCACTCACACACATACAGGTAGATGTATTCTGTCCTCTCCTATACGTGTGGCTCATGTACATTCCAAGGAGCACAACCCCTTGGCATGCTCACATTTCCACGATGCGTATGAGCATCAGTGCATGTGCCATCCTTTTAGCCCTCCCCACCACCCACCATCTCAGACTCATAAACACTGCCTTCCTATACCTGTCACGTGTGCATAAGACACACGTGCATAGCAGCACATACCACACATATCCAACACACAACACAGAACTAGGCTCTTGACAGCAAATGACTGATACCCGGTCAACCCAGCTTCAGCATAAAAGGTCATTTATTTGCTTCTCAGTTGGGAGTGCATTTGTCTTGTACACTCCCTCCTCCTCAGCAGGCTGTCTCCAAACTGTGACAAGGATGGGTATCACTTAGGGACTGCTTATTTCCAGATGTGTCCTGCTGAAGTTCCAAGCTCCCTCAGCTGACAGATCACATGTCTGTTTCTGAACCAAGCCTTTGATCAGGAGAATAATAAAATGCTATCATTTGAGCCAGATAGATCCCAAGCTGAGCCGGTGGGAAAACAGGGAGGGTCAGGCCCACCCAAGCTAATGCAAGGAGGTAAAAGAGACCATTCACCAAGAAGAGAAGGGGGAGAGGCCGGGAGGGCAAAAACAACAGATGTTCATTAAAGGCACTGACTGACCCAAACGTACACAAATACAGATGTGGAGCCCCAGAGAGCTTACAGACTCATGAGGATATCAGCATACACAGTGAGCCAGCCTCCAGTCTCTTGCCAACAAAACATTGATGTCAGATAAATAAAGGATTAAGACATGTGCTGTAGAACTTTTGGGGAAAGGTAACCTTTGAGCAAACTGAATTTAGAAAAATAATAAGTAATAAGGGCCCAGTAAGATGGCTGAGTCAGACTCTGTAACCCAGGGCTGGGTTGGAACTTGTTATGTAGTCCAACTGGCCTTCAACACATAGCAATGCTCCTGCCTCAGCTTCCTTTCCAAGTGCTGGGAATACAGGCATGTACTACCACACCCAGACTGGAAAAGTAAGGGGTAGAGGCTGGGGGTAAAGCTTGGAGGTAGAGTATGGAACGTTCAGTGAAGTCCTAGGTTCAATCCCAGCCCCATACAATCCCAATCCCAATAACAACAAAACTAAAAACAAACAACAACAACAAACCAGAAGCATGTCCTGATACACACCTTTAATCCCAGAACAGCAGCAGAGGCAGGAGGATCTCTGTGAGTTTGAAGCCACCTGCTCTACACAGCTCAACCCAGGGCAGCCAGGGCTGTGTAGAGATGCTGTCTTTAAAAAACAAACAAGAAGAAAGCAGAAACCCAAAAGTAAGATGAATAGAAAGATCTGGAAATGTAAAAAGCCACTGGGCAAGCACAAAATTCCTAGGAAGAGTGGAGCAGCTGGGGCAGGGTGTGTGTGTGTGTGTGTGTGTGTGTGTGTGTGTGTGTGTGTGTGTGAAAGGCCAGAATATAAAGACCAATGATGGTGACCCGGTGACCTATTTTCTCTCTGTTGATCATGCCACACTGAAAAACAGTGACATTTTCTTTGAGGGGCAGGGAGGGAGCTAGGCATCAATCCCAGGACTTGGGGTGCACGGAACCTTTCTCTGCTCTACTGCTCCATAGCTTTTCTACTCTTAGCTAATTTCTACCACTGGCCTGAAGAAGCAGGACAGCACTAAAGAGCAGCTAGGATACTTTGTGCACCCAAGCTCACACAGCTGAGACAGGGGAGTGACCTGTCAGACCCCTCACACTTAGGGGAGTGTCCCTGCTTTTTCTCAAAAGTTCTAGTGTCCTGCTGCAGCGTAAGACAGATACAATGAGAAGTTTCTTGTATGAGGTGAGCTGGTTTCTTAGCCTCTCCAAGATTCCTTTTCACCAACCAGAAATGTCCACACGTCTGTCCATCCCTCAGAGAGAGTGAGAGGATAAGAACAATGGGCTGGAGCACTGTCAGTTCACATTAGCTTGACTGTCAACTGCCTCTGCATGAAAACAGCCTCCTTGGGACAGACAAGTGTCTTCTCTACAGCACTTGACAGGCGACAAGAGATGACTGAAGAGAGTTTGCTCAGGAGGAGGCTTGAGTCCACCTAAAAGGAACTGGCAACTGGGATGAGAGAGAAAGGGGGGATTCTACAGGGTTGTAACAAAGAGATAACAGGCAAAAGTCACCCCCCATGCAAAGCTGATGCTTGCAAATCCAGTTCCTGGGGAGCAAGCTATGCAAATGGTACCCTGCCTGTGGCCTAGTCCCTGCCAGTGGTGAAGGCAGTTCTGAGGGTGGGCAGGAGAGTGGCAGTGGTGGCTCTCATTTGTTTGGCTTCTTCTAAGTGTCAAAGTGTCCTCTTTTCTTGCATATGTTACTTATGATCCTAAAATAGCCTGTGAGAGAGGCAGCATCCCCACTTGCAAATACAAACAGTAAAGTTCAAAATTCCTCCTGCCAGAGTAATGGGGTCAGAGCTCAGGCTAGGCCCAGGCCACTTCTGAAGCCTCTGAGTGCTTTCTACAATGGTTCGCTCCACTTAGGAAATTTGTCCAATTAAAAGAAGCAATAGTCAAGCTGAGCAGTGGTGGCACGTGCCTTAATTCCAGCACTCAGGAGGCAAATGCAGGGGGAATCTCTGAATTCAAGGCCAACCTGGTTGATAGAGCAAGTTCCAGGACAGACTGGGCTACACAGAGAAACCCTGTCAGGGAGGTGGGGGCTGGAGGGAGGCAATAGTAGGGCTGGAAAGACAGCTCAGTGGGTAAAACTGCCTGCCACAAGACTGGTGACCTGAGGCAAATCCACAGGCCCCACGTTGTAGAAAAGAACTAACTCCCATAGGACATGTGCCCCTCTCGTGTACACATGTACATACATAGAAATAAATGTAATTTAAAAAAAATAAAGCAATAGTAAAATAAAGCAATGCTGGCCAATAACACAGAGAAAATGCTCTCAAATCCAAAGCCGCACAGGTCGAGTCATGCAATTACTATCTGCCCAGCCTCTAAGCTGTCCCCACTGAGAGACTCCAGAAACCTTAACTGCCCCGCAAACCGCATACATATTGCATTAGAAAATGATCTCACTGAGCTCCAGAACATGCTGGTTCAGTGGATCCAATGGTGGACTGGGCCTTCTCTACCATGAGATAAAACCAGATAGACAGGACTAGGAATACAGCCCAGTGGTAAGGTCCCTCCTAGCATGATGGTGGGTTTCATCCCTACCTTGGGGGAGGGAAGGAAGAAGTAAAGAGAAAGGTAGGGAGGTGGGGAAAGAGAGAGAGAAAGAGAGGAGGGAGAAAGAGAGAGAGAAAGAGAGAGGCTTAGCTAAAGAAAGCTCTGACCTGCTCCTCACTACCCTTTAACACACCTATTGTCCACATTCCCCAGTCTCTATGGGCTGAGATAACTCCAAATCCTCACACAGTGACCCATTCATAAGTCTTAGAGAAAAATCTGTTGACTTAGACAGTGAGATTGGACTGGCTTAGGGCCAGCCAGAGCCAGTTTAGCCTCTGGGACTTGTTAGGTGTGTTCCCATAGCAACACAAGACACTCTGCAGTTTCTGCATTCCTGACAGAACTTTGTTATCCAGTCCCCAAGACATCACCCACCTAGCCTGCCCTGGTTTCCCAGGTGACAGCTAGAGAACAGCAAGAGTTACTGGTGACAGAAAACCAGTTTCAGGAACCCAGAAAGCATAGGGACCGTCCCAACAGGAGGCAGACCAGTGTTCCTCACTCTGAAACCTCCAATTGCACCTCCCCTGATTTCCTAGACATCGTCGAAGACCGGTGGGCCCATGGCACCCATGTCGTCCACACCCAGTCATTCCCTATTCCCGCATGGCCTGAGCCTATCCCTTTTGACTGACAGCTTCCCATGAACATTCCACCTCTGCACTTCTAAGACTCCCCTCCCCCAATCCACCCATTCCTCTAACTTGGCCTTGCCTACAGTCTCCTCCAGGAAGCCTCCAACATGGGCTCCCTCTGGCCCTCCAGCTTGGAGCCTCTACTGTGTAGTCTTGGCTCCCACAGCACATCACAGGGTTGGACATGTGGTATGCACAAGTATGCCATGGCCTAGGGTTTCCTTAAGGTAGTAACCATACAGTGGATGAGAAATAAGCTGAGCCTGCATTTTGGAGCCGAGGAACCCGAGCCTGGTAGTTAAGATTCAGAAGCCAGTGAGTACCAGAACTGGGCCCTGTCTGCTCTGCCCCAGGTACTCCCCTACACAGTGCCTGCTTTATAACCCATTAAAACCTCCCGGCTGAAACCAGGAGGACTGGACAAACACCCTGTTTTCACAGACGAGGATGTGGACGAGCAGACACTGGGACACTAGGGCCATTCCCTGAGGCCATAGAGCACACTGTACCTGGGCAGAGCCACAGCTCGCTCTCTCTGGCTCCAGTACCACAGTTGGGTTCCCTCTTCTCTGATCTGACCTACCAGCATCTCTGATAAGGGCAGTGGTGTCCAGAGCCTGGGGGCCAAGGGGAGCCCTAAGCATTGACAAGCCACCTTTCCCACCCATCCCCAAGCAGTTGCCTTCACTTCCTCTCACGACTACAAATCCACCCACCACACACTTCCAAAGAACACTTGGATTTATGGTTAAAATCCATTTGTTTTGGGGGTTATGACTCAAAAATTAAACAAAACTCTGGTCAGGGAGATGACTCACCAGGTAAAGGCATTGCCACCAAGCCTGAAGACCTGAGTTTGATCCCTGGGACCCAGATAGTAGGGGAAAAAAGTTGTTCCCCAAGTTGTCCTGGTGTCAGTGTGTACACACATATCATTTAATTAATTAGAATATAATGCCAGGGTGGTGGCATATGCCTTTAGTCCCAACATTATGAAGGCACAGGCCAGCCTATATAGAGAAAGTGTTAGGCTAGCCAGGGCTACATAGTGAGACTCTGTCTCAAAAACAAAAACAAAAAAAAAAAAAAAAAAAAAAAAAAAAAAAAAAAAAAAAAAAAAAAAAAAAAACAATGCACCTGAGTGGGGGGTATTTTCTTTTAAACAAAATTCAGTAAATTTTTTTTTTTGTTTTGAGAATTGTCTTAATCTAGAACGATGTAAACTAGCAAGAAAACTCCACTTGGGAATGAAATAAGCTGAGTTCGCATGCCAGTGAGTCTCTAATCGACAGCAGACAACGTGAGAAAGGCATCAGCTTTGACTGGATCCGTTGGCCTATGTTCTCTCTTGTGTAAAATAAAGTACACAATTAAAAGGTTTCCTCAGTTGGGGGGCAGTGGTGGCACATGCCTTTAATCCCAGCATTCAGGAGGCAGAGGCAGGCAGAGCTCTAAGTTTGAGGCCAGCCTGGTCTACAGAGCAGTTCTATACAGAGAAACCTTGTTTCAAAAAAGAAAGAAAAGAATTTTCTCAGCCCCTCTCTCCTGTCTCCTCCACTCACCTAGAAAGACCCAGGCTAGTCTTCCTCAACTTATTTTCTCAGTGCACTGACAGCCTGGACCTCAACAGAACTCTTTCTCCCACTAAGCCTCAAAAAGGAGGAAAAGGCTAGAAGAAAGGCCCTTCTAACCAAGAAGCAATCAATCAATCAATCTCTCCCTCTACCTCTTTCTCCCTTTCTCTCCCTCCCCCCTCTTGGAACTGAGAGGAGTGATGGGGAAAGGAAGAGAAAGAGTCTTTTCAGGATCAGGCTGCCCAGCAGCCACACACATAGTGGTCAAAACAAGCCTCCACAGGACAGGGCCTGAGCATGCACCTATGACCTCCAGAAGCCGAGATGCTTAATAAGCTTCTGAAAACAGAGCTGTCAGACAGTCTGAATTCCTGGGGAAGCCTGAGTGAGCCATCCCCCTATCTCGCCAGTGGAATGCAGCTGGGCGGCCTGTATGCAGGGGGGTGTGGGGAAGGCCTTACCTAAGCCAGAGCCATAAACCTTATCTCCCAGGCCCTCCTGAGGTTCCAAGAGCTCAGGCTGAGTCAGAGCCCAAGGCTGGGGCCTGAGGCACACCTGACTCACTCCGGGATGTGTGGTCATTCATTCTGAAATGAAATGAGAGCAGAGGGGATCTGCCTCTCTGCACATCTGAGTGAAGAGGTAGGCCAGGTGATTGATTCCCATGAAGGCTAGGGGCCTAGAGTCTTACCAGCCAGCCCTAAGCCAAAAATTCCCCTCCCAGGAGAGCAAGAGCAAGGCACAACACTGTCCCTCAATTTCTCCTCTGTTCTGAGATCTCAAGTTGACAACCAGTTGTTAATGAGGCCCAACGGTTTCTCTTTCTGTGGGTTTCTTTTTTTTTTTCCCCGAGACAGGGTTTCTCCTTGTAGCCCTGGCTGTTTCTGTGGGTTTCAAAACCTAAGATCCAACTTAGGAGACCAGAGCAGGGTTGAGAAACAAAGGGACAGCCTACTGCCAGGCCTATGCCCCCTGTCACGCCTCCACCCTAAGCAGAGCTGGAAAGGGACAGGGGAGAAAAAGGAGGCTCTGTTCTCTGGTTCCTGGTGTCTCTGAGAAATTCCCCAGCCCCCTGCCAAGCTCCCCTCCCTCCTCACAAGCAAGTGAGAAGGTCAGGGAGACGTGCAAATCAGCCCCTCTGCAGGTGGTATCGATGACATCATTGACCTCTGGCAACCACACTTTCCCTTGCCAGGTAAGGAAATGTTCCTGTCTCCTCCCCCACTCGATCTGAGTAGTCCTCTGCCAGCATGCAGGCAGGACAATCTTCTACAAACACTGCTTTGATCTTGCCATTCCCAAGCCCCAGCTTCCCATCACCTTCTGAATAAAGGTCATAGCTCTCATCTGTCCCCTGAGGCTGAGTCTTGCCTACCTGGCACTGGCTGCCACACTGAGCCCGCCTTCCCAGGGCTGTGCCCTCCCTAGTCCTGTGCCTCTTGGCCACCTGCACCTGCTGCTGAAGCCTGACCCTCCCTGCCAGCTCCACACACCCAACATTCAGCAAACATTTGCTGAATGAACACAATATGGCAGTCTTCCTCCTGCTCCCCCTTCTCCCCCCCCCCCCCCCCCCCCCCCAGTATCCACAGCGAAGCCTCCTAAGACCCTCCCAGCAGGCCTCTGCCACAATCCCTAGACTGGATTTCTCTAGCTGTGGGCATAACTAAGCACCCTGATTGTAACTCCAGTCCATGTGTGGACTGTAGACATTTTTCTTTTTCTTTTTTTATTTATTTTATGTATATGAGTACACTTTAGCTGTACAGATGGTTGTGAGTCTTCATGTGGTGGCTAGGAATTGAACTCAGGACCTCTGCTCACTCCAGCCCCACTTGTTCTGGCCCAAAGATTTATTTACTATTATATGTAAGTACACAGTAGCTGTCTTCAGACATACCAGGAGAGGGCGTCAGATCTCATTATGGATGGTTGTGAGCCACCATGTGGTTGCTGAGACTTGAACTCAGGACCTCTGGAAGAGCAGTCAGTGCTCTTAACCGCTGAGCCATCTCTCCAGCCCAACATTTTTCTTTATTTGTCCTGTCAGATCCTCACGACGACCTTGGGAGTTCAGTATTATTATCTTTATTTTCGTGTGAGGAATCCAGGACTTTGAGAGGCAATTCATGCCATGAATAGCCATCAGGGTTCGAGCAGGGTCTGGGCTCTCCCACAGCTCTCCCACCACAAGCTGTAGCACCTTCCTCAAGACATGGCCACAGTCTGCTCAGCAGAGCGGGTGTGCAAGCCAGTTCCACCCAGACAGGTCCTGTTCTCTGCTTTCTTCCCTACCTTCTTGCCCTCAATCTTGATCCAAGAATGTGGAGAATAGGGAAGAAATGATCAATGACTATCTCTCTCGGATCCCAGGGATGGTAGCTAAGTCTCTGGATAGGAAGGCAAAAGCACCGTCACCACACCACACACACTACGTGTTGCTAATGGCCCCCCCAAGTGAGTCCCAGCTCTTCTCTCCAGCCCTTCCCCACTCTAGGAGGACACAGGTTGGGTGTGGGGCAGCAGGGTAAGACCAAAAAAGGTAAAGGGCCAAATTGCAATGATTCACCCTCCTTTGGCCTCCCCTGAGGTAAGTTTAGGGGCTGGACGCTTGAAATTCCAGCCTATCCCTGGGGAGACACTTAGGTGTCAGTTACCTGGACAGCATGAGGACGACTCTGTTTAGTACAAACTAAAGGTTGCCATGGCAACTAGGGCCAGAACAATAAGGGCTAGGAGCAAAGGTCCTGAACAAGGGGTGGGGCCATAACCAGCCCCAAGGCTCTGCTGCCAGCATGCCACAAGTGTGCCACCTAGGTCGGCTCTGACCCAGCACCCTCTTGTGGCTAAGTGGGAGCCAGCCCAGAGCTGAGGAAGGGCCACCCATTTTAGAGAAACATTGTATCCCTTCTCAAGCCTTTTGTATGCTTTCTCAACTGAGACCAGAGAGACAGACACTGCCTAAGATAAGAGGCCTTCCTGACTTCTGTGTCAGAGGGAAGGAGGAATGAGGAACTAACTTCTCTAACTGTAGAGA
Source organism: Mastomys coucha (assembly GCF_008632895.1). NCBI lineage: Eukaryota > Metazoa > Chordata > Mammalia > Rodentia > Muridae > Mastomys > Mastomys coucha. The sequence goes on from NW_022196893.1 coordinate 33,444,799, forward strand.
AGGGAGCCTAGTGGCTAACATCTAGTAGGGAAAGCCAGCAAAGCCTTCAGAGCTGAAGCGAAGGATCCTTGGTTGGTATGAAGGACCTGAATTCACTACACTTTCCTGTTACCAAATCATGAACTCTTACCCAATCAGGTCCCCCATGGCTGCCACCATAAATTCTTTTATAAGATTTTATTTTTTATTTTATCTTATGTGCGTGAGTGTCTGGCCTGCATTATACATGTCCAGCAAGTGGGTACCTGGTGTCATTGAAGTCCAGAAGAAGGTATCAGATCTCCTGGAACTAGAATTGATGGTTATGAGGCACTATGTGGGAGCCAGGAACTGAACCCAGGTCCTCTGGAATGACAGCCAGTCCTCTTAACCACTGAGCCATCTCTCCATGTCCAACCATCATTTAAAAAAAAAAAGATTTATTTATTTATTTTTATGTATATGAGTATACTATAGCTGTGCAGATGGTTGTGAGCCATCATGTGGTTGCTGGGAATTGAACTAAGGACCTCTGCTCACTCCGGACCAAAGATTTATTTATTATTCTATGTAAGTACACTGCAGTGGTCTTCAGACATATCAGAAGAGCGAGTCAGATCTCATTATGGATGGTTGTGAGCCACCATGTGGTTCCTGGGATTCGAACTCAGGACCTTCAGAAGAGCAGTCAGTGCTCTTAACCACTGAGCCATCTTTCCAGCCCCCCAACCATCATTCCTAATAGTGTACTTTTGTGCCCTTTGAAACTCTGGCATGCACTGCTAACACAGGGAACTTCCCCACAGAGGCTATCCGAATCTGCCTCCATCTCTTTTCTTCTGGGTAGTCCCTAGGGGGGTTTTGGAACTTTCATGGCAGCTGCCCATCCATCTCAGTGGTCACCTGATATATCACCTTAAATCTGCAGGTGCTGAGGTGGGTGCTTTTATCTACCTGACACAAACCCAAATATATCTGGGAAGAGAAAATCTTAATGAGAAAATGCCTCCATAAGATCGGCCTGTTCAGTATTCTCATGAACAATGATTGGTGTGCAAAGGCCCCACCCACTGTGGTTGGTACCATCCCAGGGTAGGTGGCCCTAGAACGTACAAGAGAGCAGGCTGAGCAAGCCATGAGGAACAAGCAAGTAAGGACCATTCCTCCATGGGCTTCTGCTTCAGTTCCTGCCTCCAGGTTCCTGCTTTGAGTTCCTGCTCTGACTTCCTTCGATGATGGACTGTGATGTAGAAGTATAAGATAAAAGAAGTCCTTCCTCCCCAAATTGCTTCTGGTCCTGCTGTTTTATCACAACAGCAGGAACCCTAACTGAACAGGTTTCAAACTGAATAGCTAAGTAACACTAGCTAAGGGCCCGCCTCTATTAATCCCTGCCTGGCAGGCAACATCTCCTGACTCCAAAGCCAGAAGCCTGGCATTGCCTGAAGCTCAGACACAAGAACCTGCCTCACTGAACTAGTTGAGACTAAACAATGTGATTTCTGTAAAGTGCTGTGCCTAATACACCACACATGCTCAACATGGGCTACTGTTGTTGTAAGAGGTAGATATTGTGGTAGTAGAAGTGGAGGGAGGAGGATTGGAAGTTCAAGGTCATCCTCAGCTACACAGCTAATCCAAGGCCAGCCTTGCCTCAAAAACCAAAGCAACAACAAAATATTAAGAACATTTCATGAAAAGACGTTGTTAAGAGAAGAAAAGGATGGACTAGCAAGATGGTTCAATGGTAATGGTGCTTGCCTCCAGCCTGGTGTCTAATTTGATCCCCGATGACCCACATGGTAAAAGGAAAGAACTCACTCTTGAAAAGCTGTCCTTGGACTCCATAGGTGCTCTGTAGAATGTGCCTATCACACACACACACATACACACACACATACAGACACACACACATACACACATGTACACACACATGTACATACATACACACATATACACATACACACATGTATACACATATATACACATATACACATACACACACACATAAGACACACACATACATACACATGTACACACACATACTCACAGATACATGTTTTCACATGAGAGAGAGATAGCAAAAGAGAGAGATGCTTAATATAATAAAAAATTTGAAGAAAGAAGCCAGGTATAGTATTGCACACGTTTAATCCCAGTGGGTGGCACAAACAAGGAACTCTGAGTTCCAGGACAGCCAGGGCTACAGTCAGATCCTATCTTGAAAACAAAACAAAACAAACAAAAAATTAAAAAGGAAGCAAGAAAGAGGGAAAAAAGACATTGTAAATCATATATAATGAAGAATTTGAATATAAACATGTGTAAATATATACACATACAACATTATAGGTACATATAATACACATAAATATATTTAAAGTCTCAAATTTTCAAAATGTTAAGCCCATAATTTTCTATGATGGGCAAAAGCTTTGAGTGGGCAGATCAAGGAAGAGATATAAGCTGGGCACAGAGGGTCAAGCTATAACTGTAGCACCTGAGAGGCTGAGGCAGGAGAATTTCCTTAAGTTTGAGATCAGCTGGGTTGTATAGTAAGTCCCATGCCAATTTTTACTATGGATCAAAACTATTTCATAAATAAATAAAATAAATTTTAGAAGAGACTGAGGAGGAGAAAGAGATGTAGACCAGAAGCCGGCTCTTGGGATTAAGCCAAGCCCGATCAGTACACACCAGTAGTCCCACACTTGGAGGCAGAAATGGGACAGCCTGGGCTTCATAACAGTGTCCCTTCTATGTCATCCTTCAGCCATCCTTTTCAGACCCAGATTCCTCTGATAAGCGACCTTCCCTAGTTCCCCTCCAACTTTCCATAGCAAAGCTGCTTTTTGTTATTGTTTTGACTTTTTTTTTGTAATCTATTTATATATTTTATGTGCATTGGTATTTTGCCTACATGTATATTTCTATAAAGGTGTCAGATCCCCTGAAACTGGAGCTATAGACAGTTGTAAGCAGCTATGTGGGTGTTGGAATTGAACCTGGGTCCTCTGAAAGACCAGTCACTGCTATTAACTACTGAGCCATTTCTATAGCTCCTTCACTTGGTTTGGTTTGGTTTTTAAACAGTCTCCTGTCATCTAGGCTAGCCTCAAACTTGCTATGTAGCAGAGGCTGGCCTTGAACTCATGAACCTCCCGACCCAACCTGGTGCTAAAATTATAAAAATGAACCGCTATGCCCAGCCTTCTCTTGCTTATACTTTTATTTTACTTACTTACTTGTTTGTTTATGTTTAAGCAGATTCTCTCTGTGTAGGCTTGGTTGTCCTGGAACTCACTCTGTAGACTAGGCTGACCTCAAACACACAGAGATTACCTGCCTCTGCCTCCTGAGTGCTGGGATTAGGGATAAGCACCACTGTGCCTGGTTCCTTCCCTTGTTTTTCACACAGCTGGTGTCACCTTCATGTCAACCTCAGATACCTGGAACTCCACTCTCCTCACTAGCTTTCCACTGAAGCCTTCTGGTCGCCTTTCATGCATTACCCTTCCCGAGGGAGGAGAGGGAAGGGCGTGGCAGGTTACCTATGAGTCTCAGCTCTGCCACCTACTAGTGCAATCGCTGCTCATGTTTCGGGTTGAATTTCACTTCCTCAAGACTCTTCGCTGGACTCAGTGGTTGCAGCTACCAACTTCCACGGACTCTAGTCTTCTCACCATAGAATCGTAAAGGTCGGTGGTCTGCTTTCCGTACTGGACGAGCTGTTAGCATTGCTTCTAGGCTCCGCCCCACAGTTACCTGGCAACAGCCAGGTATGCCTTACTCAGTAGAAAAGGAGCTGCCTGCCCCCTCCTTGCTCTCTTGCTCTTGTTCTCTAACCCTTCCCCCCGCCCCCGTCCCTTCTCTCCCCATTCCCCTCCCCCACCTCTATGTGTTCATGGCCTCTACTACTCTATTCCCTCTCCCGCTCTCCTTTCCACTCTCTCCCCGCTCCCTTTCTCTGTCTCTACTACCTCTTCAACTCCCCTCTCTATTCCCTGAATAAACTCTATTCTATACTATATAGTTGTCTATGGCTGACACCTCAGGAGGAAGGGATTCCTCAGCATGGGCCCGCAGAGGCACCCTCTTCCACCGAACCATTCTGCGCCTCCACCAGACATA
>NW_022196893.1:33448918-33458397 GCF_008632895.1 Mastomys coucha
TGCCATGCTTGCTAGGGAAAACTTCCACTCACCCTACCACCTCAGAGGGGATGGTACCCTCCCTGTTTTCATCTCAACAGTCTGGTGTTTTGTCCTGTTGTAACACTAGGGTGGAACCCAGGGCCTTGTGCATATTAGGCAAGCACTGCACCGTGGACACACTACAGGTCAGCCTTGAACTCACAGAGATCCTCCTGTGATCCTCCTGTGTGTCTTTCATGCGCTGAGATTCAAGGCCTGCACACCAGGCCAGCGCTTGTTCATTTTTATATTTATCCATATTTATTTCTGAGTGCACACACATGTGGAGGTCAGAAGATGGTTGTTACGTTCTTCTACCATGTGGGTCCCAGGGATTGAACTCAGGTTGAGGCTTAGCAGTAAACACCTTTAATGACTGTGCCATCTCACTGAACAGTCTCTCTCTCTTCTTTTCCTTCCCTTCACACTCAAGTTCTACCTAAATCCTCTCAGGTGGTGGCTCTAGAGAGGAGCCTGCGTGGTGCTGTGCAGAGATCCAGGACCCCCAACCAAGGAAACAAAGGGTAGACGCTGCCTCTTTCCAGTTTGCATGAAGGCCAGTTATATCTACTGCTACTGCCTGCTTCCCTAACCTCCAGCCTTTGTTTTCTAGGTACTTATAAGGTGATTTCTCCAGGCACTCACTGCCTGCAGCTCTGCCAAGTCAAAAGGCAGGAAGAGAAAAGGTATCGGTCACAGGAGGTTGGCTACATGGTTTTAAGAACAGATTCTTGGCCACACTACTGCTGTTTCACCCTCTTTTCTGTAGACTCCATCTTAGTGCCACACCCTTTAGTCCTACATTGCTACTGCTGAAGAAACCAAAACTAAGACTGTTTGCTTAAGATCATGTCATTTGCTTAGTGTGGCGGCGTGTGTTTTTAATCCTGGCACATTCAGGAGGCAGGGGCAGGTTGATCTCCATGAGTTCAAGGCCAGCCTGGTCTACATAGTGAGTTCCAGGACAGCCAGAGCTGTCACAGAGCTGTCACAGAGCTGTCACAGAGGGACTGTGAATGTTCTCCTCTAGGCAGGCTCTAGGGAAGGGACTCTAAGGTATTGGGGCTGCACCTGAAGACAGACAGGAAGGGAAGGGAAGGAGGAAGAGATCAGGCAAAGCCACCCCAAGGAAGGAGGCTGGAGTGGAGAGCAGGAGCCATGGAGTTTCTAGGGTGTCAGCTTTAGCACTGGAAGAGCCCGACAGGCACAGGTGGTCTTGAGCAGGAGTGTAGAGTTTTCCTCTTCCATTAGCCCTGGGAAAGGGCCCTCTGATAGGAGCAACCAAGGCAATAATACCGAAAGCATCCTTGCATCCCTACCCTCCCACTCTGGAGATGCATGCCTGCATGGAGCCCTTAGAACCCCAACTCTGTCCAGCAGCCCTAGAATATCAAATGGAAGGAGACCTCCAAAGATCTCTGAGACTGGCTTCAAATTATGTGTTTTGAACGTCTGGTCCTCCTGCCTCTGCCTCCCAAGTGCTAGAATTGAAAGTGTGCTCCACCTGCTCAGCTCACCCCCCCCTTTTTTTTTTAAAGATTTATTTATTATACGTAAGTACACTGTAGCTATCTTCAGACACACCAGAAGAGGGTATCAGATCTCATTACGGATGGCTATGAGCTACTATGTGGTTGCTGGGATTTGAACTCAGGACCTTCAGAAGAACAGTCAGCGCTCTTACCCGTTGAGCCATCTCCCAGAGCCACTCAGCCTTTCCAGTAACCCTTTGAACCCAAACCATTTACTGAGCTGTCCCCTCCAAGCCCATTCTTCACCAAACTCATTTTACCCAAAGCTGCACCTCATTTTTCCAGGTCTCAGAACCATGTCAACCCCTGCTCTGAGGGAAACTGAGTCTCCCTACCTCTAATTAATTCTCTGTCCCACCTCATCCCCAGTTTTCTCCAACCCTGAGTCACTTAGTCAGCCCTTCAAGGAGAGGCTCAGGCTGTAATCCCAGCTCTCTGGAGGATCATACATTCAGGGCCAGCCTGGGCAACATTTTAAAACTGTCTCAAAAGTGGTAAATAATCACAGAGCACACCTCTGTTATCCCCACCCCCACCCCGCACTCTTGAAGGCCTAGGAGACTGATCCCTGAGTTCTAGGGCTAACTTAGACCACGCAGTGTGCTCCAGGAAAGATGGTGGAACCGGTAGAGACCCTCCACACCGACCTGGAATGACTTCTGAGCACTTCCCACCCCCACGTCCTCAGAGCTGGGCGGGAGAAATAGCCAGACTGATAACAATCTCTGGGCCAACTGACTCCAGACCCTCACAATCCTCTCTAATCCTCTAATCTCCCACCATCTAGCTTGCACAGAGCATGGCTGTAGCCCCTGTTAGGAGAGTGCATATGGGGAGGGGGAGTGAAGGAAGGGGGCGGGACCCCGGGGGAGGAGCCGCAGCCCACTCCACAGTCACCGGTGAGCTTTCTCCTAGTTAAACCTGCAGTGCAGGTTCCCTCCCCTTCCGGGGGACAAGGGAATGCAGGGCCTTGGGGTGGGGACCACTTCCTCCCCCTACCCAGACATCCCCCACCCCAGTCCACGCTCCTGGGGCGAGGGGGGTGGTGTTTGGGGATTCCAGCCAGTTAAAAAGCTTTCAATTTTACAAACTCTCCCCCTCCCTCCAGTTCCACAATTGTTCTACTTTATAGAACTATACAAAGAAGTGTACCGATTAAATGTTCCGCGGGCAGCTTTTTGCTGTTTTTAAACTTTTATCCAACTTGGGTACTCTGTTTTTATTCAACTCCCCACCGTTCAACTTCCTCCTTTTCAAGTCTTTGTTCTGAGGGCTCCTTGACTGGCCACTCTCTCCTCCCTCTCCCCGCCTGGCTTCCCTCTTGCTCCATTCCCTTCTCCACCTGGCCACCCACAGCCCCGAGGCCCAGCCCCGGGGATCTTGGATCGAAACTATTCCCTCACGCCATTCTCCCCAACCCTTCTAGAGACCATCAGGCTGAGCTTTAAGGCCTAATTCCAGAGAAATTTGGAACTGCTGGGAAAAGAGCAAGCTGGCACTGGACTCCGGAGGTCGGTATTTGCCCTGATGCCGCAAGAGGTCAGGAATGCGACCATCTACGTTAGCTGTGAGATAAGGAAATACTGCAGCTCTCCAGCCCCACAGCAAACCTTCCCGTCACAGAAGATGCTTCAGGGGTGGGGCAAGATCAGAGCAGGATCTACCCAAGGGCTTAAAGAAGAATTCTAGGGTCTTCTAACCATTGCTGAAAGAACTCAAAGTCCACCAGTGGTCGGACGTGACTTGAAGCCTCCTCCCGTCCCCTCCTGAGGAAGGCCTCACTCTGCAAAAAGTAATTCCTATTTCTTCAGGAATGAGTGCTGTATTAACATTCCCGTGCACTGCCTCCCAGAAGATAGACCAACGGTTCTTTTTTTTTTCCCCTTCTACTCATAGAAGTGAAAAACAAAACTGAAGTTCATTTAGTCACTTTCTGAAGTCACCCAGCCAGCAAAGTACCAAAGTTGGATAAAAGTTTAAAAACAGTAAAAAGCTGCCCACGGAGCATTTAATCGGTATTCTTCATTGTATAGTTCTATAGAGTAGAGCAATTGTGGGACTGGGGGAAGGGGGAGAGTTTGTAAAATTGAAAGTCTTTTAACTGGCTGGGATCTCCAAACACCCCTCCACCCAGGAGCGGTCATGCAAAGCCAGTGGGCATTTGTTTGTATGTTATTTTGCATTCCATTTGCCTGGCTGTCTCTGGCAACACTCAGCCTCCCCAGCCAAGGCCCATGGAGTCTCCAAGGTTCACACCCAGCATGCATCAGCCCTGTGCTTCCCTCTTGTCTGATCTGCTGACTTGGGCTTTTCCTAGGGCCGGTTTCTCTCATGGTTTTACCTTTCTGTCGGCACATGCACACAGAGTCAGTTCAGCTGACCGCTCGATAAGGATCAATAGGTCCACTCCAGAGCAAAGAGCATGGCCACAGGTATAGCAAACACCAAGTCCTGCTGGAAAAACGGGCTCCTGGTGCTGACCCACTCCAACCCCAGGGTTTCTCCCTCCTCGTTCAGCAAGAGTGGTCATCCTGCTGGCGGGGACTCTTTACCCCCAGAGAACAAGCTGGAAAGCCAGAGAACATTACGAAGACTGACCAGGAAGGAAAGAAGAAAAGGCTGGGGGAGCAAGAGAAGGAGGCAGATGCAAGGGGGTGGCAGAGGTTGGGGTGGGGGGTGAAGAGGCAGGCAATCTGGTTCAAACTCAGTAGGCTGTTTCTACATAGCTGGTCTATCAACGCAGACCCCAACCTATCCAGACACGGTACAGTCTCTAGGAGGGACAGTGATCTCTCTTCTTTGCTGTTCCCATAGCTAGACACTAGAAGGTGTCTAGCAAATACTGGTTAAATCTATGAGCTCTTCAGATGGCTGTGTTCTCAGCTAGAAAGTGGTCTACCTGTGGAGTATAAGGCCTTGGGTTTGATCCTCAGCACCCTGTAAGCTGAAAGTGATGGAGTCTCAGGCCTGGAATCCCAGCATTTCAAAAGTGGGACAGGAAGATCAGGATTGAAGGCCATCCTCAGCTACATGGAAAGATCAAGACTAGCCCGAGCTACATGAGACCGTGTCTCAAAAAAAAAAAAAAAAAAAAGGTAAAGAGAAGAAAGAAAATGGTAGGTGTCCAGACACAGAGATACCTCTTCTACATAATTGCAAAGGCCCCCCCTAAAGCCTCAAGAGAATGAGTTGAACTCCCATGCGTTTTCCATGGTTCCCTTAAGGAGCCACAGCAGTGTCTTGGGACCATGGGACCGGAGCGGGAAAACCAAGAGACCTGCGCTCAGGTTCGTGTTTCTCTTCCTCTTCTTGAGCTTCCAATTTTCTTTCCCCAGGATTCCTGGGGTTCCAGGACTGCCCCCAGACTTAAGCTGGGGACACGACACAAAATCTTCACCCTAGTGGACCCCTCTTCTATCTGTTTAAACGGATATTTAAAATGCCATTTCCTGCCCTGAAAACAGACACTCAAGGGCTAACACCACCTGCTATCCTTTGTGCACCTATTAGTCACCCCCTCCCTGTGTCGGTAAGGGTGGCAGGTATGCTGAGGGCGTGTGCAGAAGCCAAAAACGGCTGCGACCCGGTAGGTCACAGGAATCCCAGTCCTGGCGCCCGCGGCTCTGGTGGCGGGGGCGGGGCCTGCAGGGGAGGTCCCTACCTCCTCCCTCGGCGATATAACAACAGGTCGAGGGCTGCCACCCACCCCGACGGAACTCCTGTCCTGGTCTCTCGCTTCGCTCTCCTCTCCAGACAAGATGAGCTTCACCACCCGCTCCTCCACCTTCTCCACCAACTACCGGTCCCTGGGCTCGGTCCGGACTCCCAGCCAGCGGGTCCGACCTGCCAGCAGCGCAGCCAGCGTCTATGCAGGTGCTGGGGGCTCCGGGTCCCGGATATCCGTGTCCCGTTCTGTCTGGGGTGGCTCTGTGGGGTCCGCAGGCCTGTCGGGAATGGGTGGAATCCAGACCGAGAAGGAGACCATGCAAGACCTCAACGACCGCCTGGCCAGCTACCTAGACAAGGTGAAGAGCCTGGAGACTGAGAACCGGAGACTGGAGAGCAAAATCCGGGAGCATCTGGAGAAGAAGGGGCCCCAGGGCGTCAGAGACTGGGGACACTACTTCAAGACCATCGAAGACCTGAGGGCTCAGGTAAGGGGCCTGAAAGGGAGGAGCAGTAGCTCCCGGCTGTCCTGTCCACCCAGTGTTCTCACACACCCCCAAACTTGTATAGGGTGTTGGCCGTTAACTCCCTCCACTCTTTCCACATTCATCGCATCCCCCAACTCTATGGAATGGAGTTAGGAATACTCTGGATTCCCACCCACAACCTGTAGGAATTCCAAGCGTAGTGGCTACACAGGGAGCTGGCTTCCCCGAAGCAGTGTAGTGGGAAGTGAACAGGATTGGAAAAAAAAAGGGGGGGAGGGAGTCATAAAATGAACCCAGACACTCACTTCTCTTTCACTGGGGACAGTTAGAGGGTTAAGCGGATGTGGCTAAGGCTGAGTCATCTAGGAGTAAACAGGAGCCTACCTGTAGGAGGGGCCAGCGGGGCGGGGTGGGGGGGGGTGTCCCAGGACAGAGGGTTAGCAGGTGCACCTGGAGAAGATGCCAGGAGAGGATCAGAGAAATCTTGTTGGAAGCTGCTCTTTTGTAAGCAATCCAGATAGTGAAGACCCAGGCAGAGAGACAGGGAGTCCAGGAAAGGAGAGGAGGCTCAGGTGGAAAGGGAAAACAGAGGCACTAGCCTCTGGCTGTTCCTGGGACTAGGATGGATTCAGTGAAACATAAGATGGGTCCACCGCCTCCCGCTTCTACACACACACACACACACACACACACACACACACACACACGCATGCACACCCCTCATTTGACCCGGAACTCTCAGAGCAACTCTCTCCACTTTAATCCACCCAGATCTTTGCGAATTCTGTGGACAATGCCCGCATCGTCCTGCAGATCGACAATGCCCGTCTTGCCGCTGATGACTTTAGAGTCAAGTAAGTCTGGGGCTGCAGCTGGAGCTAAGAATGGCCTACTCCCAGAACTGTGTTAGAGCACGGTTCCTTTCCTTTCTGAGGCTTATTCAGGTTAGGATCCAATGACTACTGAGTTAGCCATTCATCTGTGTAGCCCAGTTTAAGCGTATGCTCCATGGCCAAGAACCGTGGTAAGGGAATGGCTGGGGATGACTCCCTGACTGGTTGAGGTGGGCACTGATTGAGAAGGTTCTAGACCGGGTAGAACCCACTGATCACCTCCACTCCTTCAGGTATGAGACAGAACTGGCCATGCGTCAGTCTGTGGAGAGCGACATCCATGGACTCCGCAAGGTGGTCGATGACACCAATATCACAAGGCTGCAGCTGGAGACAGAAATCGAAGCGCTCAAGGAGGAACTGCTGTTCATGAAGAAGAATCATGAGGAGGTAAGTGGGGCCACTGACCAGGCCTGGGAGCTAAGGGTGAAGACTAGGTAGGTGGGCCAGGCTGCCCCCAAAGCAGCCTCGCGTGGAAACAGCAGCCTGGGCTATTGGCTTGTTTTGAGTAAGAGCAGAGCCAGTCTCACCCATGTTCTATGGCTCACCCAACATATTATGAGATCAAGATAATGTAGGTTAAGGCCTGGCTTGTGCAGCACTACCACTTGGAAAGCTGAGGCAGGAGGATTGAGTTCAATGCCAGCCTGTCTTACTTACTAGAGTAAAAAGAGAATGTGTAAGACCCTGAGTTGGTGACAAAGGTGAGGACTGCCAAGCTTAGGAACTGGTGCTGATGCGGGCCTTCTGGAAGAAGCTTAAGGTAAGATTTGTGGAAGGAAGAAGAGGCTAAAACGAGGAGAGATCACCTGTGAGTGGCAGGTTCGGGCTGTCAAGGAGTGGCATTCCTGCCCAGCTGGAGCAAAAGCCCAGATCTAGGCTTGCCAAGGGTTTCCTCTGTTCTGTTCTGCCTTCACACTCAACATCACCTAGAAAAGGCCATCAGTAACGAAAGGCTGCGTTGACCTCTGACCTTAAGTCCATCCCCCCTTGTTTCTGCTTTCTCTAGGAAGTCCAAGGTCTGGAAGCCCAGATCGCCAGTTCTGGGTTGACTGTGGAAGTGGATGCTCCCAAATCTCAGGACCTCAGCAAGATCATGGCCGACATCCGCGCTCAGTATGAAGCGCTGGCTCAGAAGAACCGTGAGGAACTGGACAAGTACTGGTCTCAGCAGGTACAAACTAAGAAAGGCTGTTTGCCCCACCCTCCGTGTGAGGGGGAGGTGACAAGGTTCTAACTGACTCGCCTCACCCTTCAGATTGAGGAGAGCACCACAGTCGTCACCAGCAAGTCTGCCGAAATCAGGGACGCTGAGACCACACTCACTGAGCTGAGACGCACCCTCCAGACCTTGGAGATTGATCTGGACTCCATGAAAAACCAGGTGAGCGTCCTCCAGTCACCTGATGCAGTTCTGCTGGGCCCACACCTCAGACACTTGGCCTCAGAGCCAACTGTCTCAGCCCTAAACCTCCTCCACACCCCCAACCCCAATAGAGATTCCCTAAGATGAGTCACTTCTATTTGACTTTTCCATTGCTCCTACCCCATAGCCTAGCATTTGATAGACAAGAGGCATCAAGACCTTTTCAGAGAAAGAAGGGTTGAGCAGGCTAGGAGGAAAGACTCACCCTCCCATCTCTGTATCCTGCAGAACATCAACTTGGAGAACAGCCTCGGGGACGTGGAGGCCCGATACAAGGCACAGATGGAGCAGCTCAATGGGGTCCTTCTGCACTTGGAGTCAGAGCTGGCACAAACTCGGGCAGAGGGGCAGCGCCAGACCCAAGAATATGAAGCCCTGTTGAACATCAAGGTCAAGCTTGAGGCAGAGATCGCCACCTACCGCCGCTTGCTGGAGGATGGGGAAGATTTCAGGTGAGTGGTGCCCTGCTAACCACACAAGGATCCAAGTGAGTGAGTTATGGGCTCCCTTCCATGAAAAAAGAATGATTAAGTATTGTCCCTGGCTGTCCTTGGGGTGGCACTGAGTTTCTCTTTTCTGGAAGAAATGGCTGAGGAGACTTTGGAGGTAAAGAAGGGGTTCAGGGAACCCTTCTTCCACATTCTCTGTCTCCCTCTGTTCTGAGCTGTTTATATCTAAGGCTTGGTCATCTGTTACAGTCTCAATGATGCTCTGGACTCCAGCAACTCCATGCAAACTGTGCAGAGGACAACTACTCGAAAAATCGTGGATGGCAAAGTGGTGTCCGAGACCAATGACACCAGAGTTCTGAGGCACTAAGGCGGAGAAGGAGGGAACCCCTGGGGACTGAAGGACCAATAAAAGTTGATAGCTTAATGGGCATTACTTTGTGTCTTCCTTGGCAGTCTTCCTGCTTGCACACATGGACATTAGGCAGAAGTCTCTTGACCCTAGGGTTTCACATGGATTGGCCTGTGGGAGAGAAAGAGTCTGGGTTCTTGAAACATCTAAAAGAAGAGAAAGTAGGAGATATGACTGTCCTAGGTAGAGATGAAAGTGTAATAAAACTGGAGCCTACCATTCAAGAGACCTGGTGAAGAAGCCAGGAATGGTGGTGCGCACACATGGTTTAGCTTGAGGCAGAAGGATCATGAGTTCAAGGCCAGTCTGGGCTAGATAGCAAATTCCAGGGCAGCTTGTGTCACATGGCAATATCCTGCTAAAACAAGACCTGAGTTTCGTTGTGTGCTTCTAAAGTCTCTAAGCTTGGTAGTGGTGAAAGGATCAGGAATTTGAGGTTATCATCTGCTACATAGAAAATTTGAAACCAGCCTGGGCTAGATGAGACTTTGTCTCAAAAGGAAGCCTAGGAGGGTCTCAGGGATGGTAGGCATATTGGCACAGGCCGATAACCCCCTAGGAGGGTCTTGGGAAGGTAGGCATATTGGCACAG
>NW_022196893.1:33458584-33488870 GCF_008632895.1 Mastomys coucha
GGCACAGGCCGATAACCCCCTAGGAGGGTCTTGGGAAGGTAGGCATATTGGCACAGGCCGATAACCCCAGCACCTGGGAAAGAAGCAGATGCAGGAACATCTTGAGTACTACTTTTTCCTTTGCCTACATCCCAGAGTTTCCCACCCAAAGATTCCCAAACCCCATCCCACACTCATTACCCAGAAACCTGTGCTCCCCTGGGCCCTGCTCTAGTACTCAGTGGAGACACACTCTTCTGAGAGCTGGAGGTGTGGCCAGAAGTGAGGAGGCATGATTACAGAACATGAAGCGATGGTGGATCCCAGATAGGCACCAGGGCGGGCACCATGCAGGTAAGAATAGGAGCCCCATGGCACCATTCTGGGCTTTGTATTGTAGGACAAAACCATGGAAACAAAACAACACATGTCTGAAATAACAACACCCCGCCAGGCATGGTGGTATACAACTGCAACAGGAGGCAGAGGCAGACAGATCTCTGAGTTTGAGACCAGCCTGATCTACATAACCAGTTCATGACAGTCAATGTTACATAGAGAGATCCTCTCTTTACTACTACTACTACTAAATAGTATGATTTAAAAATAAAAATAACAGCAGGGCGGTGGTGGCGCACGGTTTTAATCCCAGCACTTGGGAGGCAGAGGCAGGCGGATTTCTGAGTTTGAGACCAGCCTGGTCTACAGAGTGAGTTCCAGGACAGCCAAGGCTACACAGAGAAACCCTGTCTCGGATAAAAAAAAAGAAGAAAGAAATTAACATATTGTCTAAGAGGAAAAAGGGAAATAAAATTGAAAATGCATTTCTGCTCCCCCAAAGTATTTTACCCAAGTTGAACACTTCTTTAGAAGAGGCATATACAAATATTTTATTTTACTTTATAGATGCAGGGTTGTACTATAAGTTTTGCACCTTAATTGTTTCAATTCTACATCCTTCACTTAACAATGTATCTTGGAATGGGGCATGTGGTGGCTCAGGTCTGTAACCCCAGCCCTCTGTAGACTAACATGAGAGGATTACCCTGAGTTCAGGACCAGTCTGGTTACAAAGTAAAGCCTTTGCCTCCACTCATTTGAACAGCTGCTTATAGCTATAGAATGGAGTACAAAGTTACTTAACCCAATCCTAGAGATGTCTTGGTCTCCAGCAGTTTTGGATTTAGCAAAAGGCTGCAGCTAATGTCCATGTGTACTTTTGCACTCCATGAGCATGTCTGTGGAATGAGTTAGTAAAAAAATGGACCATATAAATACACACATGAAGGACTTACTTTGAACCAGGCCCTGTGCTAAGCTTCACTATATACACTGAATAAAATGCCTGTTAATTTTCCCTCACAAAACTCACAGCTTGAGACCAAAGGCATGGAGGTTTCTACTCATCTGCTCTACACCAATCACTCTGATTGGTGCTTGGGATAAGGCAGACAGAAAAGAACCCTTATCACTGTGGAAATTCCATTATGGTGCTGGGAAAGGACAAAAGCCTGTAAAAATGATAAGAAGCTGGATTACACAGCATGTCAGGGGAGGGTTGAGTGTTACAGACTTAGGTGAGGCAGGGAAGGATCCTTGGAAGTGGAGCGTCAGGAGAGACAGAGAGTGATAATCACAATTCAGGCAGGAAAGTGTTTGCTGAGAAGAGCAGTGTGTTTAGGGATTCCAGAGTGGGCCACTTGAGGCCTTTGTTTCCTGAGACCCAGAGGACAGCACTAGCTCAGAAAGCCCTGGCATCAGCACCCAACACAGCTCTACACTAGTGCAGGCCCAGAGAGTCAGGGGAGAATGTTCAGTGGGCAGCTCAGGACTGCCCTGCCCTTCCTGAGCAAGGTCCGAGTTACACAAGAAGTTAACTGGAAGTTTCTGTGGGAAGGGCCCCTAACATCTGACTTTCAGAGAAAACATTCTGCTTGAAACAAGGGAAGATGATTCATACTGTTAATACTGGCCTCCCCTGAATGAATACAGCGGTCAATCCTTTGTTCCGGTGATCCCATAGATCCATTTCCTCAAGCCACTGCTTTGGCTTCCCACCCTTGCAGGTGTCTGCAGGAGACAGATCTGTGGGGAGAGACAGCTGGGCTACACTTTCTGAGATTGATATGGGAAGAGCAATTGAGATGGTTTCCTTGCCCCATCCTTCTTCACTGTCTTCCAAATATGCAGGTATGGCATCAAATATGTTTTCTCAAAGCGTGATGCCAAACCTGCCCAAAGCCAAAACAGAAAGTCCCTGGCAGGGCCCGAGTGGCAGCTGCAGCTGAATCAAGCTGAATCAAGCTGACCCAAGAAATCTGAGCCCAGGCACCTGACTGATTATCCCTCCCCTTGTAGACAGGGCTTCAAAGTTCCCAGGGCTCTTACGCATTTGATCCTCATTACAATCCTGTGAGGTATGCAAGCCAGTGGCGATTATTGGCTCTGGATCAGTGTTGGAAGTCCACAGACATCACGTGACCTGTCTGAATTTACAGAGATAGGAACTGGAAGCTGGAGTGAGCTCCCATCTCTAGGTTCTTTCTAGAGTGTGTCTAACTTGATTTTGGTTCTATTTTGATTTGTTGGTTGGTTGGGTTTTGCCATTGGGTGGGTAGGTGGGTGGAGTGTCTGAATAACTGTCTGTGTGTGTGTGTGTGTGTGTGTGTGTGTGTGTGTGTGTGTGTGTGTGTTGTTTATGTAGCCCTACCTGTGACCCTCCAGTTTCTGCTTAGATTGTGTGCTGGGGTGGTATTATGTTCCACAACACCTGCTTGGTGTATTTTGACTTGATGGTTGGCTGGCTAGGTTCATGCAGGAAGCCTTACACAAACACTGCCAACATTTGAGTCAAACTCAAGTGTCTCGCTTGAGCCTCACTGAGTCAAACTCAGAGATTCTAACTTAGTGAGGCTCCAGGGCTCAGAGGAAATATTTGAAAATCTCCCTTGGAGATCCTAACAGGCAGGCCATGTTGTCCCTAGCATCTGTGCCACACCATACTTTCCTGCTACAGGTCAAGCTGTGCCTATTCTTATTGAGCATCATCCGGCCATAGAAGACCAAATTCTCCTCATTCCTCAGCAGGGAAAGGCAACTGCCTGCAGGGCAGCCCATGATGTCCCTACGCACTAAAAGGGAAGATGATCCATCCCAAGGTGATGACGTAGAGTAGTCACCTGTCCCAAGCTGTACGCGTCGCATTCCATCCAGCCCAGATAGTAAACTAGTCAATAGTACTGAAAACTACAAGCATGTATCATATGATGTCCCTGGGGCAGAAAAAAAAATATGTAGCTAGATAATTCCTATGATTATATAAAGATGTCGTGATGGATACACAAGAAACTGGAATTAATGGTTGTGTCCAAGGGAAAAATTTGGTGTAGGAAGTAATGAAGGTTGGAGACTTGTTTCCAAATCTGTGTCTGTCAATATCTTCCAAATCGGTTATAACTAACACATTTTTTTAAAGGGGAGGGGGCAGTTAGCTAGGTTATAGTGACAAATGCCTTAATCCCAGCACTTGAGAGGCAGAGGCAGGCAGATCTCTGAGTTTCAGGCCAGCCTGGTCTACCAAGAGACTTCCAGTACAGCCAGGGCTACACAGAGAAACCCTGTCTCAAAAAAAAGAAAGAAAGGAAGAAAGAAAGAAAGAAAGAAAGGAAGGAAGGAAGAAAGAAAAAGGAAAGAAAGAAAATAAGAAAGGAAGGAAGGAAAAGAGGAAGGAAGGAAAGAAGAGAGAAAGGAAGAAAAAGAAAAAGATGGGCGTTGTATATTAAGGTACTAAGCTGAGTATAGTGGTGTTTGCCTTTGATCCCAGTGTTGCAGAGGCAGAGGCAGAGATCTCTGTGAGCTCTAGGGAGGCCTGATCTACATAGTGAGACACTATCTCAAAACAAACAAACAAAAGTTCTGCTGGGGCGCTGGAGAGATGGCTCACTGGTTAAGAGCACCGACTGCTCTTTTGAAGATCCTCAGTTCAGATGCCAGCAACCACATGGTGGCTCACAACCACCCGTAATGAGATATGACTCCCTCTTATGGTGCATCTGAAGATAGCTACAGTGTATTTACATATAATAATAAATCTTCGGGCCGGAGTTAGCAGAGGTCCTGAGTTCAGTTCCCAGCAACCACATGATGACTCACAACCATCTGTACAGCTACAGTGTACTCATATACATTAAATAAATAAATCTTTTAAAAAAAAGTTCTGCTAGGGATTGAACCTAGCTAAGCAAACACTAGCACTGAGCTTTACCACCAATTCTTTGTTTGTTTGCTTGCTTGCTTGCTTGTTTTGTTTTGTTTTCAATTTTGGTTTGAGACAGAGTCTTGCTAAGTCACCCAGGCTAGCTTTTGAACTTACCCTGTAACCCAGGCAAGCCTTGAACTTGTGATCCTCCTGCTTGAGCCTCCCAAACAGCTCCGAAGGCCAGCCTTACTCTGTTCTGTAAAGTTACAGGAACCCATAGCATGCCAGGAAAACAAACACGGCAGCCATCTTTGCTTCCGCTCCGATCTTCCACTTGATATGATGCACAACATCCATTCACCAAAAACAGCTCCATGCACCAGGCATACACGGCTAAAAACAATATAAATATATTGTATATACGTATAGGTATTATGAAGTCTGTATACTAGCAGATAGAGAGGGACAATATAAGGTAAATAAAACAAATTGTATAGCATGTTAGAAAGTTAAGTATTGTGGAGAAAAGCAGATCAAGACTGGGGAGTCTGGAACTGTGGCTGATATGAATTTCCTGTCACTGTGGTAAATACTTGCCCCAAACCCAGGTGTAGTGGAGCCACATCTGGATTGCCAACATCCAGGAAGCAGAGTCAGGAGGATGACTGCAAGTCCGAGAGCCACCTGTACCACACAGCAAGTTCTAAGCCTGCCAGAGTTACATAGCAAGGACTACCTCACAAACAGAAACATATGCGTCACAACAAACCAACCTTCCCACAAGAGTGATGTGTTGTGTCTCATCACAAGACCATCAGTTAGTCTACAGAGCTCTGAGCTGAGGTGAGAGGGCCTTTTTCCTTGCCTTGTACACTGTCTACTGGTTTATCTGTGCCCTTGGCTCAAGGTTATACCTCTAACCACCAATAACAGAATAGCGTGGTTTCAGGGGTTTTGTGGTACTGGGATTTGAACCAAGGGTCTTGCACATACTTGGTAAATTCTTTACCTCCGATCTGTACCCTTATCCCCCC
Organism: Mastomys coucha; assembly: GCF_008632895.1. Lineage (NCBI taxonomy): Eukaryota > Metazoa > Chordata > Mammalia > Rodentia > Muridae > Mastomys > Mastomys coucha. The sequence goes on from NW_022196893.1 coordinate 33,463,796, forward strand.
AAATCACAGTGTCTTTCAATCAGAGTCTCTCTCTCTCTCTCTCTCTCTCTCTCTCTCTCTCTGTCTCTCTGTCTCTCTCTCTCTCTCTCTCTCTCTCTCACACACACACACACACACACACACACTTTCCTCATTCACACAACTCTTTCCCTGGATTCTCTTCTTTCTCTAGCCCACAATTCTACTATCTTTTCCTGACTCTACCCTCTTCCTTCCTTCCTTCCTTCCTTCCTTTCTTCCTTCCTACAAGTTTTGTTTTGTTTTCCGAGACAGAGTTTCTCTGTGTAGCCCTGGCTGTCCTGGAACTCACTCTGTAGACCAGGTTAACCTCCTAACTCAGAAATCCATCTGCCTCTGCCTCCCAAGTGCTGAGATTAAAGGCGTGTGCCACCACTTTTGTTGTTGTTGTTGTTATGTTTGTGTAAGAAAGAAAGAAAAACAAGGTGTCATAGCCTCTTATGGTCCAGGCTGACCTCCAATTCACCATCTAGGCATTGATGACCCTGATGCCCTCCATCATGCTGGGATAACCAGAGTATACCACCCATGCATGGAACTCTTCCAAACCTCAGGTTACACCCCTCTTCCTCTGGCTGTTTATTTGTATTGAATGCAGGGCTTTGGGCATGATAGACAGGCACCCATCAGCTGAGCTACAGTCCCAACCAACAGCAAAAATGAGGGGTGAGGAAGGAAAGAAAAAGAATAAAGGTGCCTTATCTCTCTAAGCCTCAGGTTTTCATCTGTAATGGGTTTTATATTATAATACTGCCCAGTTCACAGAGTTGTTAGAATTAAGTAAAATAACACAGAGCATATTTGACACAGATAGAACACACTAAATGTTGGTTGTTGTGTGTGTAATTTTGTGATTACTATACTTGCTGTTATATTGTTACAATTCCTCCAGGATGGTTAGGGACGTAACCTTTTGATTACTTCTGATACACCTAGACCATCTAGAATTTCTCTGAAGGGATGTTTTAAGACAGGCTCTCATGTAGCCCGAGCTAGCTTCAAATTCCAAACTTGCTCCAGTATATAATGGAGGTTGGCCTTGAACTCCTGATCCTACTAACTCCACCTCCCAAGTGCTAGGATTATAAGCATGTACCAAACCCACCCAGCATAATCTTTCCATCTCAAGATACCTGGTTTACGTGGCACAGTCTCTTTTGCCAGATCACGTAGCATGTTCACAGGTCCCCAGGGATTAGAGCTTTGATATCTGGAGGAGGAGACCGTTAAGCAGGGTAAACTGGGTAGAAGGTGACATTTGAGTCATGGCTGAGGGAGGTAGGATTGTAGACCTGGCACAGCAGAAGGAAGGACGTGATCCTGGGTGTAAGCTAGTATCCTCGCCCTCGCCTTTCCCTGTTAGATTCCCCCACTCTCATTCTTCGCTGGGACCCTCAGGACTTTATAAAGAAAGGGTAGACTGTCAGCCTACCTTACCTAAGGTTTTCCCTCTCTTCCTCTCTTGCGCTCTACACTGCCCAAGGGACAGCACTGAAGTCGAGCAGCTTCCTCTCGGTTTATCTTTTCAGCCTCTGTAACTGTGGAGCCTTTTCCTGTGAGGACCAGAATCACTTAACTGCTGACGCCCACCTCTGAGCTGAGCTAGCCCTCTGAGCCCTGGCCACAGGCTGTCCCAGCCTTTCCACTCCTTGGGCCATCAGTTTGTATCCAGGTCTATTTATTTTTATTATTATTATTATTATTATTATTATACTGTTGTTTAGTGGTGTTGTATATACAGAGGCTAGAGGAGGGCTCTGGATCCCCAGGAGCTACAGTAAGTCACTTGACACTTGCTGGATTCAAACTCTAGTCATGTGGAAGTCTTGTGGCTGATGTTCTTTTTTTTTTGGTTTTTCGAGACAAGGTTTCTCTGTGTAGCCCTGGCTGTCCTGGAACTCACTCTGTAGACCAGGCTAGCCTCGAACTCAGAAATCCACCTGCCTCTGCCTCCCAAGTGCTGGGATTAAAGGCGTGCAGCCCCACCGACTGGCAGATTTATTTTTATGAGTATACTGTAACTGTCTTCAGACACACCAGATGAGGACATCAGATCCCATTATAGATGGTTGTGAGCCACCATGTGGTTGCTGGGAATTGAACTCAGGACCTCTGGAAGAGCAGTCCATGCTCTTACCCACTGAGCCGTCTCTGCAGCCCTGACGGCAGGTGCTCTTACCCACTGAGCCGTCTCTCCAGCCCTGACGGCAGGTGCTCTTACCCACTGAGCCATCTCTGCAGCCCTGACGGCAGGTGCTCTTAACCACTGAGAAACCCACATTTCCATCCCTGCAGCTCTGTTTCTTGAGCTTCAGATTTGTATTTTTCAGCTGTTCTGGGTTTTTTGTTTTGTTTTGTTTTGTTTTGTTTTTGTTTTGTTTTGTTTTTTGTTTTTGTTTTTTGGGTTTTTTTTTTTTGAGACAGGGTTTCTCTGTGTAGCCCTGGCTGTCCTGGAACTCACTCTGTAGACCAGGCTGTCCTCAAACTCAGAAATCCGCCTGCCTCTGCCCCCAAGTGCTGGGATTAAAGGCATGCGCCACCACCTCCCGGCAGCTTTCTGGTTTTAATACGCAATGTGACACACTTGGCTATTTATGTCACCTCTCCATGAGGTTATAAACACCTTGAAGATAAACAGTATGTTATTCATGCCGTCATCATCCTGAAAAGGCTCTAACAGAGGCAATAACCGTAGTAATCAGCGTTCAGTGAGTGAGCACTTTCTGTGTCAGCTACTGCACCAAGCGCTTGACATGTGCTGTGTTAATCCACTCAACCCTGTAAATCAGGCAGCGTGAAGGATCAGAGGCAAAGTATTTTTGTTTATTTCTATGAGTACACTGTAGATGTCTTCATACACACATCAGAAGAGTGCGTTGCATCCCATTACAAATGGTTATGAGCCACCATGTGGGTGCTGGGAATTGAACTCAGGACCTCTTAAAAGACAGCTCTTAACCACTGAGCAATCTCTGCAGCCCAGTATTTTTCTTTAAAAACAAAAAAAAAATTTTTTTTTGAGAAAAGAATGGCAGCACAGCAGTACAACCTACAAGAGAGAGACAGAGAGAGATTGCCTTAATGAGGTAGGAGAGAATTGAAAGCTATCCTGGCTGTCCTAGAACTTGCTCTATAAACCAGGCTGCCCTTGAACTCAGAGGTCTATATGCCTCTGCCTTGCAACACTGGGATTAAAGGGACCACCCCCAACTTAAATAAATAAATGAATAAAAATTATAGGTGATGAAGAGTTGGTTTAGCAGTTAAGAGCACTTTCTGATCTTACAGAAAACCTGGGTTCAGCTCCCAGCACCCACATCACAACTTACAAGAGTCTACCTCCAGGCAATTCCGTGCTCTTTTCTAGACTCCACAGGCACCAGGCATGCACTGGTGCACATGCAGGCAAAATACTCATGCACATAAATGAATGTAAATAAATGTAAGAAACCTGCAGAACTGCTTTGATCATTACTGCATCATGGTGCAGTAATGGTGTGTGAGTGTGCATGATGGTGTGTGAGTGTGGATGAATGTGTGTCCCAGCATGCTGTGGAGGTCAGAGGGCAACTTTCCCAAGCTAGGTCTCTCCTACCTTGTTAAGGCAACTGCTCCCTTTGGTTGTGCTGCTGTGCAGCCAGTTCTGGCTCACCAGCCTGCCCGAAAGCTTCCAGGCAGTTATTAGGATTGCAGTACTCATGCGCCATCCCAGTCGGGGGAGCATTTGGAAGCCCATGCATTACTAGGATGGCACATGAGTACTGCAATCTTAGTAACTGGCCAAATTGGTGTCTTGTTTACTTCAGTTGGCTCCCTCAGAGGGAACTGGCCTTTGAGAGAGGACTTCAGAAGATGCTGTGTTTGTTGGCACTGACTGTTATGGGGGGGGGGCGGGGAAAGAAACCAAATGTTCTAGAGTGATTTGGATGCTCAGGCTGTGCTGGCCAGTTTACAGTGAGAACTCGGAGAAACCGACAGTTCTAAATGCCTGGTCAATAAGAACTGGGCTGCTCCTCCCCAAGTAGTATCATCAACTCCTGAGGCTACAGGCTAATGTAGCTGAAGCTGGACCTGTGGGTTGATGAATTAGGTCTGGATCTTAGAGAAATCATGGAGGAAATGAACTGAGGATTATTTATTGTTTATATCCTAAGAATAAGGTTTTGAGATAGACTCTTGGATGCTTTATGACCAGAACCTTCTAAATCTCACTGGTTGGCAAAGGCCACTGATTTTCCATCAAAGAGTCTGGTTAGAGGTTCTATGTCAGCTTTGCCTGAGGAGGCTAATGTGCGTGGATCCCTCAGAAGTATGGCGACAGTGACAGGCATGAGAGCTAAGCCTAGAAAAGACTCAAGAGTACAGAGAATCGCAAGAATTTTGGAGTTTATACAGCACAAACTTAGAGATTGTGTGGGACTGGATCCTAAAACTCCTAAACTGGAGAGGAAGAGTCGGGATTTCAGATGGAGCTGTAGCTATTTATAGTGTTCAGAGAGTCCAAGCGGTTTCCTCGCCCACCCATCAAGCAGATTTGTTGTTAACTTTTCTGAGAGCTGCCCACCCTTGCAGCTGTGTATAGATATACCACAAAATCCTTTCTTCCTTCTTTGTTTCTTTGTTTCTACCTTCCTTTCTTCCTTTCTTCCTTCCTTCCTTTCTTTCTTTCTTTCTTTTTTCTGAGACAGGGTCTCACTATTGTAGCCTGGGCTAGCTTCAGACTTATAGAGTTCTGCCTGCCTCTACTTCCCACTTAGCCGTATTTATATATAACACAAGTTGACTACAAATTCACAATCGTCCTGGCTCAGACTCCTGAGATTATAGGGATGAACTACTAAAACTAGCATTCTTTTGAAATGTTGTTCTGGAGGCTAGAGAGATGGCTGAGCATTAAAGAGAGCTTACTGTTCGTGCTGAGTAGTTTTGTGCCAACTTGACACAATCTAGAGTCTAAGCAGAAGGAGTCTCAATTGAGAAAATTCCTTCTTAAGATGAAACTGTAGCCCGGCTTTAAGCACACCTTTAATCCCAGCACTCTGGAGGCAGAGGCAGGTGGATCTCTGTGAGTTCAGGGTCAGCCTCATCTACAGAGTAAGTTTCAGGTCAGCCAGAGCTATACAAAAACATCTTGTCAGGGGAGAAGTAAATCATTGGGACTAAGAGGTGGCTCAGCAGTTAAGAGCACGGGCTACTCTTCCAGAGGAGCTAGGTTCAATTCCTAGCACCCACACTGCAGCTCACAACTGTCTATAATTCCAGTTCCAGGGCTTCTGACACCCTCACACAGAAAGACATGCAGGCAAAACAAAGTGCACATAAAAATAAATCTTTTTTTTTTTTAAAGAACTCTGAATGCCTCAACATCTCATAAGACTATGATGGTATCATGCTAATAGGCCCTAGATGTCTTGGCTAGATACATAATATGCCAGACTTATGCCATACATAACCCCCTGCAAAACTCAAAGTCTAGTAACGGTTCTGGAGTTCAGAGGTGGAGAATGCCAGACAGTCCTGGAGACTGTGGACTTTGTAGTCCCTGCCACTAAGTAAGAAACACAAGATAATGAAAACACCTGCTCTACCCAGTTGCCAAGTAACCAAAAGTCCTCGGAGCTTTGATGTGTGAGGCTGCAGCTAGTCCAGCCCACAGTGTGACAGTCAGTAGGCCTCAGGACCTTCTTTTCAACAAATGGCTCCTGGTTGCCTCCTACACTCTGGTGAGAATTCACCGTCCCACAGGACAACAAGTGAGAAAGACTGAAGCACCCAGAACAAACTAGACACGATTTAAAGCCTTAGAGTCAGGCGTGTGACTCGGCTTCTCATCCAAAGAGCAGAGACTCCTGTGGCTTCTTAATTCCTATCTCATGGCCCACCTTCAGGTTCTCATGCTCAGAAGGAAAGGTGGCCAAAGGTAAGATCCATATTGATTCCTGGGTAATGGCTAATTTTGGCCAGATGTTTGAGGACTTGGAAGACTTGGGGATTGTTGACCAAGAGTTCTCAGAAATGGAGTCATGGACTGAAGTAGGCCAAAAATATAAGACTCTTCTCATATATTGTGAAGGCTCACCAAGATGAGGGTAGGGGGAGGTCCCTGGGAGACAAAGAATTTAAGAACCTGTGCATCGGATGCTCTGGTCTTGCTATTGGTAAGCTCAATTTCTCAGCCACCTCTGACCTGCTTCACTGGTATGAACACGGTAGCCATGGAAACAAGGACAGAGACAATTGTCTTTCTATCATGAGAGACAGAGTGGTTTGTCCTCTCTGACGAAGATACAGACGACGTTCGGTATGTCCTTAAATGGTGAACAACGCCTTTGCCGTCATAGCACCTCAGGTAACATTGCTACCAGACAGTCTCATGGGAATCCAGATGGAAAGGCATCCTGGTCCTCACCTAATGACAGTCCAGTGAGTCATGAGTCAGACTTCTGACCTACAGAACTGAGAGATGAAAATATGCTTTGCTTTAAGGTCAAGATGAGTTGTCTCAACAGTAGCAGGAAGTGAAGGCTACTCAGCTCCAGTTTATGCGAAGAATGTCCTTGTGGCTAAAGGGACAGAGGTACAGCCGAGCCTGAGAACTGTGTATGAGGTGGTAAGCTGTGCAGCAGACAAGACTGAAGTAGGGCTGAGAACATAGTTCGGCTTGATCCCCAACATAGCATAAACCTGTGGTACACATTGGGAATACTAGCACCCAGGTGAGACAGCAGGATCAGAAGTTTGAGTCATCCTTGCCTACATAGTGAGTTGGAGGCCACCCTGGACTAGAGGTGGCTTTATTTAAAGAAACAAACAAAACCACTAAGTGGGCATGATGATGCACACTTGTCATTCTAATGTCTAGAAGGCAAAAGAGGGAAGACGACTAGATGGTTCCAGACCAGCCTAGTCTACATAGTGAGTTCCAGGTCAGCCTAGTCTACATAATGAGTTCTAGACCAAGCAGAGCTACACAGCAAAATCCCATTTCAAAAAACAAAAAACAAAAACAAAAAACAAAAACAAAAACAAAAAACAAACCACTAAAATTTCATGAGACAACAAATATCTCTGGGGAAAGTAGCATTCTATAGGATAAGGCTCATTAAACTTCCATTCATAGCCCATTGTGGTTGTAGCACAGGCCTTTAATCCCAATATTTGGAAGGCAGAGGAATACAGATCTCTGAGTTCAAAGACAGCCTGTTTTACAGAGTGAGTTCCAGGACAATCAGGCCTACATCATGAAACCCTGTCTCAAAAAAACACAAATAAACAAACTCCCATTCATGGCTGTTTTTTTCCAAGAAAATTTTATGCAACCAGGTTTCATAGGTATATTAGATGGATCTATAAATCAAATATTTACTAATCATATATCATAAATTTTTTAAACACTTCTTTGACGTGAATTAAAAACAAAAGAAAATTTGCATGGTAATTTGATGAATGTACTTGTTTATCTTACTTCTTTTTTTTTTTTTTTTTTTTTTTTTTTTTTTTTTTTTTGAGACAAGTGTTCCTTACCATGGCTGGCCTTGAACTCCTCATGCTCCGCTTCCCATGTGCTAGAATTACAGGTGTACATCACCACATCTGGCTTACTGTGAACACAATAAATAAATCTGAGCTGAAGGTTTAGCAATGAAGGAAGCAAAGTATTTCAGTGGCTTACAAGTGATACGTTGTGATTCTATAATCATCCATGCTGACAGCATTTCACACAAACACACAACACAGTCACAGATATTTAGTGTCATTTTATGAATCGTGAAAATTTTGTCCTAACCTTAAATCAAAATTCATTTAACATTTTTAAAATAAAACTCAAGTCAATAGCTCAAATTGCAATTTAAAAAAATCTTTTTTAGATTTGTGTGTGTGTGTGTGTGTGTGTGTGTGTGTGTGTGTGTGTGTGTGTCTGGTTTGCTTAGGTGTATGTATGTGCACCATGTGCCTGCCTATTGCATGTGAAGGTCAGAAGAGCATGTTAGATACCCTGGAACTAGAAATATACATGGTTGTGAGCCACTTTACGATCCTGGGAATTGAAACTAAGTCTAAGTGCCGACCCATCTCTCCAGCCTCAAACAATTCATTCTTTTAAAAATCTGACTTGTGGGAGCTGGAGAGATGGCTCAGTGGTTAAGAGCACTGACTGCTCTTCATGAGTTCAAATCATAAGTTCAAATCCCAGCAACCACATGGTGGCTCACAACCATCCGTAATAAGATCTGATGCCCTCTTCTGGGGTGTCTGAAGACAGCTACAGTGTACTTACATATAATAAGTAAATAATTTTTTTAAAAATCTGACTTGTTTTTAACCACTGAGCCATCTCTTTGGCCCCTCAAATAGCAATTTTAAAATTCATACCTTCTGTTCAGTCTCAAACCTGGGACTAACTCTAACTGAGGTATTGACACATCAAAGCAGATGCTGCCCGCTAAGGATGCTGCCCACTAGCCTCTCTCGGCAGCCCCAGTATGTTTTCTCCCTTGTATCTACCATAAACCCTCTCCTCAAACCATACCTAGAAGCCACATGTCCCCAGCTCGGTTTTTCATTCATCTGGTGCCTAAACCACAGGAGTGGCATGAATGGGTTCCTTTCTAAGGGCTTGGCAGCTCTGAACCAAACTGCTGATTTGACTCTCCCAAGGTATACACAGATCAGACTGTTTGTTTCTGCTGGCTTCTGCCACCCACCAAATCTGACTCCAAATTCTAGGATCTGCATCTTCAGCTGGGTTGTAACTATTCATCTCTGCATCATTAGCTACATTGTAACTATTCATCTCTCCCTTGCTACTTTGTAATGTCTCACTGGCTCTTGCAGCCTGCTATGCCTCCTGGGCACTCTCCGGCCTGCTATACAGATTTAGGTATCTTTCTACGCCCATGTGGGCACATCTTTCTACTAAAGACACTTCCCATCTCCTTTACCCAAAAGCATCTCCACTTCCTCCTGCCATGTACAGCAACCTTTACTCTGCCCTCCCCCCTAGGAGCTGCAGACCACCAGCTCTGGATCCATCCACAGCTCCACATAAAACAAGGTGTGGTCTATGGCTATACCTCCAGCATGCATGCAGCACAGGCAAGAGGATCAGACGTTGAAGGCCATTCTCACTTACAAGTGAGGAATTGGAAGCCAGTCTGAATATGTAAGACCAGGCCTGTTTCCAAACAAACAATAACAAAACCAATCCCTAAACTCAAAATGCATGACCCAATTATATACTGTCTACAGAACCTTCACATTTTAAATAGGGATATGGCGTTGTCGTGATGTATGCCTATAATCTGAACACTTGGGAGACCAAGGCAAGGCAAGAGTCAAGTTCAAGATCTACCTGTGCTACATAGCAAGTCCTTGTCTCAAACAAACAAAAATAAAAACTAAGATGAAAACAGAAAAATAGGGGGAAATAGTACTGAACTGAAGGCCTTGGGATAACAACGAAAGCATTCTACCATAGGGCCATACCCCCAGCCTTAATGATGTACTTATTTTGAAAAGACCAATAAAATTTTGATAAGACTAGTAAATTTAAAAAGAGAGGAGACAAGCTATCAAAATCAGCAAGTAAAATGGAATTTTGTTTCTGTTTTTCTGAGACACGGTCTCATGTAGCCCAGGCTAGCCCACAACTCACTATGTAGCCTTCAACTCATCATGTTGACCTTAAACTCCTGATAGTCTGTCTCTGTCACGAAAGTACTAGGACTATAGGCATACACCCCCACACACATGGCCTAAAGATCCAGACAAGATTACTCTAAATCTTGGAAGTATAAATGAGCTAGGATAGATGAGGCTATTGTAGAAGGTGAGAAGAATCTTTAAACGAGCTAGGATAGATGAGGCTATTATAGAAGGTGAAAAGAATCATTGAATCAATCTGCAGATGTGAAGTCATTATGTAAGTGCAGTAATTCAAACTGTATCTCAGCCTGGCAGAGGGATCTCAGAGACAGACACCTCCACCAGGAGAACACTATGAGGGAGCCAGGAAACACACAAAGATGCCCAACTTACTTTTGTTTAGAGAGAAAATCTCATCCTGCTACCTAGCCTGGCCTCAAACGTGCCCTCCTCCTAGCCAGGCCTCTCCAGTGCTGAATTACACATTGGCCTTTGCAAAACTGTTTTTTGACAAAGGCGTAAATGCAATCCCATGGAAATAGCCCAGCCTTTTGAACAAACGGTGCCAAGGAAGCTGAAGGCAATTCCCGGCAAAGAACAATTGTCTTGACTCTTTGCACAACCTTATACGAGCATCGACTCAAAATTATCACATCAAGTTTAAATAATGGAAGGCTGGAGATTTTTAGGGAAAAAAAAATAAAGTAGGAGAAAAACTTTGGGATCCAGGACCAGACAGAGTTCTTAGACTTGGTAGCTTACCTCATAGAAACAAAACTTGGTAAGTTATACTTAAAATCAAGGACATTTAAAAAAAAAAGTCTGTAGGGGGCTGGGGAGATGGCTCAGAGGTTAAGGGGTCCTGAGGTCCTGAGTTCAATTCCCAGCAACCACATGGTGGCTCACAGCCATCTGTAATGGGATCCGACGCCCTCTTCTGGTGTGAAGACAGTTACCGTGTACTCATATACATGAAATAAATAAAATAAATCTTTAAAAACAAAGTCTGTAGCCTGGTGCTCCAGGGCTGAGGCAGAAAGCTCAAACATTCAGGCCAGCTTGATACTCCAGGGCTGGGGCAGAAAGCTCAGACATCCAGGCCAGCTTGGTACTCCAGGGCTGGGGCAGAAAGCTCAGACATCAGGCCAGCTTGGTACTCCAGGGCTGGGGCAGAAAGCTCAGACATCCAGGCCGGCTTAGGTAACTGAGTGAGTTCAAGGGTAATCTGGACAGTTTAGTGAGACCCTGTCTCAAAATAAAAACAAAATACCAAAAGATGAGAGATGTGTCTCAGTGATTCAAGGACTGGTTAGCATCTGTGAGGCACTGGCTCAACCTCTAGTATTTGGAGAAAGGGAGGGGGCCAGTAAGAGAGAGACAGAGAGGATGCAAGTGTATGAATGAGCATGCGGCAGACTGGGAGATGGTTTACAACCCTTCCAATGATGACTACCACAAAAGGCGTGAAGGACTCCAGAACTCAGCAGTGAAGCCATCCAGCTAGAAAGCTGACATTGTCCTAGTCAGGGTCAACCAAAAACAACCTGGGAAAGAGTTTATTTGGTTCCATATACAAATGCTTCATCCATCATCAAAAACAGTGAGGGCAGGAAGTCAAGCAGGGCAGGATCCTGAAGGCAGGAGCCGATGCAGAAGCTGCGGGGGGGGGGGGGGGGTGTTGCTTACCAGCTTGCTCCTCATGGCTTGCTCAGCCTGCTCTCTTTTAGAACCTAGGACCTCCAGCTCAGAGATGGCACTACCCACCATGGACTGAGGCCTCCCCCATTGATCACTAATTAAGAAAATGCCCTACAGCCCAATCTTATGGAGCCATTTCCTCAATTGACTCTAGTTTATGTCAAGTTGACATAAGACTATCAAGTACAAAAAGATCCCCAGAGGAGAATATAGAAATGACATATGAACACGTGAGAAGAACTTTAGCATCTTTAGTCACTAGGGATATGTGTATTAGAATCACAAAGGGGGGGGGGGCGTTGGAGAGATGGCCCAGCAGTTAAGAGCACTGGTTGCTCTTCCAGAGGTCCTGAGTTCAAATCTCAGCAACCACATGTGGCTCACAACCATCTGTAATGAGATCTGATGCCCTCTTCTGGTGTGTCTGAAGTCAGTGACAGTGTACTCATATACATAAGATAAGTAAATAAATCTTCTTTTTTTTTTTTTAAAGATTTATTTATTTATTATATGTAAGTACACTGTAGCTGTCTTCAGACGCACCAGAAGAGGGCATCAGATCTCATTACGGGTGGTTGTGAGCCACCATGTGGTTGCTGGGATTTGAACTCATGACCTTCTGAAGAGCAGTCGGTGCTCTTCCCCACTGAGCCATCTCACCAGCCCCCATAAATCTTCTTTTTTAAAAATCACAAAGAGGTATCAGTATAGCTAGGATAGAAAACAGTGAAGGGGCTGGAGAGATGGCTCATCAGTTAAGAGCACTTGCTAGTACCCACGCAGCAGCTTATGGCCAGGAGATCCAATCTCCTTTTCTGGCTTCTGAGAGCACTGTACATACACAGAATACAGACATACACACAGGTAAAACACACATACATATAACTTTTTTAAGATTTATTTATTTTACGTATATGAGTATAATGTAGCTGTCTTCAGACACACCAGAAGAGGGCATCAGATCTCATTACAGATGGTTGTGAGCCACCATGTGGTTGCTGGGATTTGAACTCAGGACCTATGGAAGAGCAGTCAGTGCTCTTAACTGCTGAGCCATCTCTCCAGCCCCCTATAAAGTAAAAAATGTACTGACTCCCTTATATAGACCACAGTTCAGGATGTAAAGTGGTACAGCCACTGTGGAAAATGGCTTGGCAGTTTCTTTAAAACCAAATATACAACACAACAATTGTACTTCTGGGCATTTATCCTAGAAAAATAAAAACTTATACTCACAAAAACATTCTACAAGAATAACAGCTTTATTCTAACCAGGTAAGTAGAGCTAGTCTAGATGTCCTTCAGTGGTAAACGGTTAAACAAAGGGGGATGGGGCGGGGTCATTCGTCCTGTGAAATACTCAACAATGAGAAGAAATGAACTACTGATGTCCAAGGGGTCCATCCATCCTGTGAAATACTCAACAATGAGAAGAAATGAACCATTGGTGTGCAGGAGCCTGGGCAGATCTCTGGAGAGCTAGCTGATTGAAAACAGCCAACTTCCAAAGTCTGTACACCGTATAATTCCATTTAGGCAAAATTCTTGAAATGGAAACAGCCTGGTGAATGCCAGGAAACGGGGTGAGAGAGAGAGGCGCGTACCATTTATACAGGAACAGATAAGGTCCTCGTGATCACGGGGATGTTAGGGTCTTTTTTCCTTTTTGAGTCAGGGTCTCACTATGTAGCCTTGGAACTGATGTATAGACTAGACTGGCCTTGATCTCGTAGAGATCTGCCTGCCTCTGCCTCCCAAGTGTTGAGATTATAAGCTAGTACCATCTGGCCTGAATGTTGAGCTCCTCTTCACGTCAATATCTTGTGCTAATTTCCCAGGTGCAACCATCAGGTCCAGAACTGCAGAGATAGAGGCAGGAGGACTAGGAGTTCAAAGCTAAGCTTAGCCTATTGTCATGAGTTCAGGCCCTTCTTGGGCTAGAGCGAACCCTATTTAAAAATAAAATAAATAAAAATTGGAGAAAGTTGGCTAAAAAAGTACATGAATCCCTGTTTTACCTCCTACAAACTTCATAACTCTCTTTACAATGATGTCAAACTAGAATTTTCATTTTGAAAGTATATAAACAGGATGGCAGAAATGACAAGTTAAGAGCATCTGTAGCAACATTCCAGAGGGCATGAGTTAGACTCCAAGCACCCACCTCAGGTGGCTCACACCTGCCTGTAACTCCAGCTCCAGAGCATCTGAGGTCCTCTTTTAGCCTCCATGGACACACACACACACACACACACACACACACACACACACACACACGTAAGTAGATAAATGTAATTTAAAATGTTTAGCAGCAAAGTTGAAAATATATAAAGACTTTTTTATTCACCACATATCCCCAGCTTGTGAGGCTCAAACTTACAGACTTTGCCAATCTATAACAGAATTTGTGTTTGAGACAGGATAGCCTGTTGCCTAGGCTAGCCTTGAACTGGCCTATGAGGACTCAGAACCTATTCTCCTGGTTTCGTATGCTGGGGGTGGGTGGATGGGATTTTCATTCGTGTGTCACAAGATTGATTTTTTAAAAATAACCCTTACATGAACACACACTTCAAATTTTTTTTATTTTTCTTTGAGTAATTATAATAGCAAAGAGCTCCCAGGAACTTTTCTTGGTAAACTTGGTGTGGGGTCGTTGGGGGATAGGACTCGAGTTCTCTCGAGTCCAAGAGCTATCTGGAAATCAGAAGATTCTTCCAGCTGGAGACCGTCGGGGACGCGAAGAAAGGAGGAGCAGAAACTGTGCCCAGAGTTCCAATAGGCTCAAGGGAGACCTGGACCCTGGGTTTGGTGAGCTGCGGGACCCCAGGACCGGGCCTCCGTGCGCCACCTTCTGACTACAGAGCACGCGCAGGTGAGCCGCACGGCAGCCCGCCCACCATGCGCCTGTACCTAGGGTCCCAGAACGCAGCGAGAAAAAGGGAAGGCAGACAGGAACGCGGCTTCCCCACGCAGTTTGGGTCGAAACTGAGGATGGCGCAGAGCCCAGGCTGCTCCTTAAGCCGGTGCGCCCTTCCAGTCCCGCTGCCACGCTCCAGCAGAGGGACTCCGCACCTTCTCTTATCCTGCTTGGCAGTGCCTTCCACCTGGGCACAGGCCATTTTCTCTTCCAGTTCCTCCTCCTCCCTTAGCCGCGCCCAGCCAAGAGTGAGGCTAGTGAGAGGTTCCATCTGATCAGGCTATTGGTGTCCTGTGCAGGAGGTCTGCTGAGACAGCTGGGTGGCCAGGCGTCCTCTGGGAACATAGGGAAATAGGAAAAGAGAGAGCATCGGAACCCAGCGTTCTTACAGGCATTAAGCTACACACAAATGCGCTCAAGTCCATGGCTGAGCGACCTTAAGCAAGATCCTTGGCCTCTTCGTTGCATTGTACCCATGGTCCTACTTTTTACTTATTTTATTACTATGAATATTATCATTATTGGTGTGGGTCTGTGGGTGTGTGCCACAGCAGGTGTATGGATGCCAGAGGACATCTTGCTGGAATGGTTCTCTCCTTCCATCTCTAAGTGGGTCTGTGGGGTGGAACTCCAGTCACCAGGCTTGCTCATCTCTTCTGCCCTCTGTAATCCTAAAATAGGATTAAAGAGAGTTCATTCTTCTTGGGTCCTTGGAGAGGATTAAATGCATTCATTTGTGTGTGTATATACATACATACATATATATATATATATATATGTATGTATATATACATATATATGTGTGTGCGTATGTGTATATATATATATGCTGCTGTTTGAATCCTTGTCCCAGCCCTTCCATAACTTCTGCTACCATAAGTCAGTCTCTGCCTGGAGCTGTTTTTCAGAAATAAGGCTGGGACATAGCTCAGTAGTAGAGTGCTTTCCTACTATGCTGTGTACTATGCCAGAAGAGGTAGAGGCGCTAGAGACGTTCCTCTCTTGACATGTAGTAGACACAGGCTGGCCTACCCTGACTGTTGTAAGGGGCATTGTGAGGACCACCTGGAGTAGGGTGTGTTGAAACAGACTGTGAAGTTCTATATAAGTTCCACACACTCTGCAATCCTGGGATCTCAGTAGAACCAGGTGTTTGCTTTGTATCTTCCCTGGATGGGATTCCATCAAGCACAGTATCTGGTATATAGTAAATTGCCAAAATTAGCAGATGAATGGTTGGAGTTTGGCCTCTCTGAGTATATAGCCTCTTAATGTACTTCCTGACATCCGTCCTCAGGATGAAATTCATTTCGGGGCAGCCCCTGTTGGACACTGTAAACAGAAATCTCCTACTGGGTTGCAGTAAGTATTCACCTGGGTTCCTGCTAGAGCTGAGCCCAGTTCTCTCTCCATCCTGTAGATTTCCTTTACAAGGGATTTCAGAGTAGTACCTAACTCATGTGAAAGAAGGCCCAAGCGTGCACAAGGATTTTGCTCCACTTCTGGCCTAGACCCACCTGTGTGGGGATAAGTTCCTTCCAGGCCTGAGTGAGCCCCAAGAGCACTCCCTCCCCTGGGGCAAAGAGGTTAGAATTTTGGGGACCCTCGGGTCTCAAGGGGACTGTTCCTCCTGAAGACCTGATCAGGATATATTCAAGTTGCTGGTACTGCAGAAGAAGGGCTTTAGCGTGAACCACGGGAGACAGAGCACATCACAATGCTTTTGGACTAAAGCACACAGAATTTCCGGGCTAACAGACACCAGGGTCAGAAGAACCCCTGCCAGACTGACAACCTTCTCCGCACGTCCTCCTACGTCCTTTCCCTACATACGTCTGTAGCTGAGGCCTGCTCTGTGTTTCCTGCTAGAGATAATGATTTACACTCGAGGCCATACTAAAGGGCTAGGAAGGCCAGGTAGGTGAGAGAGGAGAAAGGTAGAGATGTAGAAGCCATCAGGTATGGATGGTAAACTTACAGCCCCCGTGGTCCAACCAGAGTCCCCCCCCCCACACACACACACATACACACACTCCCATTTCTTTCCCAACTACCTACACTATTCATCCCAACTTATTCCTGCATGTTACTGCTCCTGTCCGGGGAAGCATTCCCCTGCCCAGCCCCACGTATGTGTTTGTAAAACAATGTTTTTGTAGGGAGAGGGCTCCCCTTTATCTTTTTTTTTTTTTTTAGCAGAATTCTTTCCAACTGACAAACATACCAGAAAAGCAGGCTGTGTAAATATGTTTTCCTGAGCCAGCAAGGTGGCTCAGTAGGTAAAGGCATGTGCCATAATGTTTTTTCCAGGGCCTGGGAGATGGTATTGCTGGCAAAGTGCTTGCTACACAAACGAGAAGATCTGAGGTTGACTCCAGAACCTGTGGGGGAAGCCAACCCTGGCAGCACCCACCTGTGATCCCATCGCTCGGACAGAGACAAGTAAATCTCAAAAGCTGCTTGGCTAGCCAACCTAGGCAGTCAGCTTGAGACCCTGTCTCAGGAAACAAAGTAAAACAACACACAAACGAGTGAATGGGCTAGAGAGATGGCTGGCTTGGTGGCTTTGAGCACATTCTGCTCTTGCAGAGGATCCAGGCCTTAGTCCCAGCGCCCACACAATGGCTCACAACCTTCTGTAACTCCACTTCCAGGGGATCTGACACCCTCTTCTGACCTCTATGTGGTGTACATACATACATGCAGGCAAAATATCCCTAAACACAAAGTAAGTCTTTAAAAAGTGGGGTAGGGTGGTAAACTGTGGTTGCTCATGCCTTTAATCTCAGTATTCAGGAGGCAGAAGCAGGTGGATCTCTGTGAGTTTGAGACTAGCCTGGTCTACAGAGCAATTTCCAAGACAACCAGGGCTACACAGGGAAACCCTGTCTCAAAAAAACAAAAACAAAAACAAAAGATGGGCATTGATTCCTATGGAACAAAATTTGAGGTTGATCTCTGGCCCCAATATAAACATGCATACACATGAAAGAATGAAATAAATTAAATAAAAATTATAGGGGTTTTTTGGTAAGATATATAGAATAAAGTAAGGTATATCTGGTGAGAATACATCCTGTGGGGAAAAAATGAATATTGTTATACTGTTTTATAAAAAATACATATGTGTGTATGATATATACCTACATTTGTATATTCTTTCTTTTATTTTATATGTATGAGCATTTGCCTGCAGGTGTGTTTATGCACCACATGAGTGTCTGGCTCCTGACATAAGTCAAATCCCCTGAAACTGGAGTTACAGATAGTTGTAAACCACTGTGTGGGTGCTGGGAAACCACTTGGATTTGGGAACCAAATCCAAGTCCTCTACAAAACCAAGTGCTCTTAACTACGGAGCCATCTCTCCAGCCCTAGATTATGTGTATTTTAGTCTTAAAACATTTAGAATCCCCAGGACAGGCTGAAAGTGTAGCTCAGTGGTAGAACTCTTGTCTCATTGGCTCACAGTGCTGACTTCCACCCTGGTGCAGGGTGGTAGTCGGGGCACCAACCCAGAGTGCTCGGTGCTCTCATTTATTAGGTCTCATCTGGATCACATAACTTGTTCTTCCTGCTGCCTCCAGCAGCACCTGTGCTGGAACGTTCTGTAATAATGGACTCTGTGTGTTCAATAGTCACCAACCATGTATGGCTTTCAATGTGGCTGTATGACCAAAGAGATGATTGTGGAATGTCATTTATTTTACATTTTAAAATGCACACCAGTAGCTAGGAGCTAATACTCACTATACTAAGTAGTGTAGTGTAATGTAAGGCTGTAAGCATCCGTGAACAGAGATGGGCTTGTTCAGTACCATATCCCAGACTTAGATCATTCCAAACTGTCTTAAGTCACCAATAAACAGGACATGTTTACTGTTTTAGTTTTGCGTGGTTTGGGTTTTTTGTTTGCTTGTTTGTTTATGTTTTTAGTTTTGAGGGACTGTGTCTCTCTGTGCAGACCAGGCTGGATCCTCCTGCTCTGGTGCTTCTCAGTCACTGGGATTGAAAGTGTCTCATTACTCACCCCCCTTGATATAATTTCATTTTAAAGAAAAAGAAAACATTCGGAAAAGATAGCTGTGACCTGCAGTGTCTGTCAGTTTCTGTGGTACAAATACTTCCACTGTGACCAATTTCAAGCTATAAATGCTTTAGTTACTCTAATTGAAATTTCTGAATTTCATAATCTTCTGGAATCTTTGCATATGTGAATGAATAAATTAATATGAGGCAGATTGCCTGCTAAGATGGACTCTGCAGCTAAACACCCAAGGAAAAAACACAGAACAAAAGAGAGTTAAGATGTGGACCTTAATTAGGCATGGTGGTGCCCGCCTGAGATCAGCCTGGTATATACAGCAAGTTCCAGGCCATCCAAGGCTATATATTGGGACCCATACCACATTCCCATCTTCAAAACAAGAAAAAAGAAAATAAACAAGATTTCAGCGTCAATTGGCATCTTTCTAGCGTGGGCTTGCTGTCTGAGTTTTAAGTTTGAAAGGAAAACTGTTTTACTATTTTTTAAATTTTCTATTTATTTCAAGCCATATGTGGCAGTGACTGTCTTTAATCCCTGCACTAGGGAGGCAAAGACAGGCAGATCTCTCCATTGGAGCCCAACCTGATCTACATTACAAGTTCTAGGACAGTTGAGGAAACATAGAGAGACCCTGTCTCAAAACCACAATTTTATGTGCTTTTTATGACTGGAATGAAAGCCAGCCACAGCTTTCAGGGATTGGCGCTCCTTTTCCCCCCCACCCCCACTGCCGCCTCTCTCTCTTTTTGTTTTTGGTTGGTTGGCTGGTTAGTTTTTCAAGACAGAGTTTCTCTGTGTAACTTTGGCTATCTGGAACTCACTCTGTAGACCAGGCTGGCCTTGAACTCTGAAATCCGCCTGCCTCTGCCTCCCAAGTGCTGGGATTAAAGGCGTGTGCCACAAAGACAGGTTTGCTCTGTTTTCTGAGATGGGGTATCACTATGTAGACCACACTGGCTTTGAACACCCACCCGTTCAAATGCCTCTGCCTTCTGAGTCAAAGATTGCTAACATGCTCCAAATGTCTGCTTCTTCTCATCTTTATAGCTCCTCTTTGACCCGACAAGGAGAACCTAATGAGAGATTGGTTGAATTGCCTCAAGTTGTAATACCCTACTTCTCTATACCCCAGCTTGCAGATACCCCAAAAACTTCATAGCAGGTCTCAGCATCTGTCATTGCAACCAGAGGAAATAACCATATATTATAAAAACTACTGAATAAATATTAGCTGCCCACAAAGGTGTACTGGGGCCATAGTGACTCATGCCTATAACCCAAGCACTTGGAAGATAGAGTGGTTTTCTAGTTATCTATATTACCTGGACATCCATTCTTTGTAAAGAACAGGTTGCTACAACTATAAATTTCGCAGTCTTTTATTGACTCAGTACAAATATTTATAGGTACCAGGCACCACTTAACATCTCCTCTTTGCCCCTGGGGTCACTCCCACTTTCTCTACATGTTTTAGGAAGGAAAAGCAGGTGCCTAGCAGAGGGACAGCTTGGACCCAAGGTCATCCCCTGGGTTACAGCCCTCATTCCTAACAGAGAGCCCTCATCCAAACTTCAAGGAACACAACACAAGGTAAAGACACAACAAAGGCTACAGGTTGAGTTCACAGCAAAGGCCGTGAGCAGATATCCACAGGAAGGCGGTGACCGTGACTTACGGCAGAAGCCGAGCCTGAGGGGTGTGTGCATTCAGGTGTACATGCCACATGAGAAAAAAAGAGAACAAAATTGTTGATATGCAACGGCTCCGTCTAGCATGTACTCAGTAAATACAAATAAATTCACTAACTGTACTGAATTGTGTGACTAGGGTCCCAGAAACTGAATCCTTGCTCTTGGCTGCAGCAGTACCAAGAGTTCATGGGCAGACAAATGCCAAACCCCAGACACTACATCACCAGGGAGATAACCTTGAGCTAGCAGGCACAGCCAGTCATGCAGCAGGGCCAAGCTGAGCCAAGAACTCTAACAAAAAGGGTCTTGTCCCTGCACCCATTATCAGAGAATCCTAGCTTTCCAGCTGCCCAGGCCTGGGCCTGGGCCTGAACAAGGGATAGCATCTACATGAAGAATGTGGCTCTGCCCAGGTGAACTCTCAAAGCCCTGCTCCCCATGGGGCACTACCTTCAGTGGCTCGGGCCCAGTCACAGGGCACTCCTGAGGACTTTAAAGCCTGCCTTTGGTTGGTCAACCCAACTCTGATCAAGCTGAAGCCTTCCCGACTTTTTTCCGGAACCAGCTCTCATCTGCCCCCATGTCGGGAATTTATCACTCTGTCTTCCTAGTAAGCTCTCCAGACATCCGAGCTCCTTCTAAGAAATTGCAAACCATGCTTAAAGAGCACAATAAACTCAAGGACAGAACTCAGAGTGCATCTGCCTCACATACAGACACAGAAGGCTCTGGGTTCCTGCTCTAGCTCAATGAGGGTATGGAGGGGGGGAGGTATTACAGTATTATCCAAGCTCTTTGGGAAGATTTATTTTGGTTTTTAATTACATGTATGTGAAATTGCACATGACTGAAGGTGCCCATGGAGTCCATAAGAAGGTACTGGCTCCCTGTAATGGAGTTATAGTGGCTATAAGCCACCAGATATGGGTACTAGGAACCAAAGTCTGGTCCCCTGAAAGAGCAGGAAGCATTCTTAACTACAAAGCCATCTCTCAAACCCTTCTCCAATCTCTTATGCAAACATTCCAAGTTCCAGAAAGCTCTTGGTAACTCACATGTAAAAGCTGTACTGGAGCCGTGGGTTTTGTGCATGCTGTGTATCACAAACATTCATCTGTCTAATCACAGGAATATACTTTTTAAAGGTTTATTTATTTATTTTATGTATGTAAGTACAATGTAGCTGAACAGATGGTTGTGAGCCTTCATGTGGTTATTGGGAATTGGATTTTTAAGACCTCTGCTCACTCCGGTCAACCCCACTTGTTCCAGCCCTAAGATTTATTTATTAATATACATAAGTACAATGTAGCTGTCTTCAGATTCACTAGAAGCAGGTGTCAGATCTCATGACTGGTGCTTGTGAGCCACCATGTGGTTGCTGGGATTTGAACTCAGGACCTTTGGAAGAGCAGTCAGTGCTCTTACCCACTGAGCCATCTCGCCAGCCTTAACCATAGAGATATTGAATATGGGTAACTCTGTGATTCTGAGGGTCACCTTGATTTTTCCTTATTAAATGTTATCTATGCCACATTTCCTGTCTAGAATCAAGAGAGTTCTGACTCCTGAGTATCGTCTGGGTTCCAGAATCCCTTTAAGGGATAGTGAGCATTTTACCTAGATCCAGGTTTAAGTTTAGATCTTATATGCCTCTTGGGCCTGGAGATGCTTTAGAGTGGATGAGGGGAAGACCCACCACAGAGGGAGAGGCAAAATGGAGAACTTGGGCTGCACAGTGGCCATTGGCCAGATGATGGCCAGTGTCTGCACGCCCAAGAGCATGCAGCCCTTGCTCATCAGCCATGGCCTCGCCTGTCTCTTGCTGCAGCCATACCTGGAACACCACAGGTCTCTCTGGTATAGCTTCCTGGCTTTTGAAGGAACACTCCCCCTACACACACACACACACACACACACACACACTGAGCATTGGTGCAGATGACAGAACTACACATGGAACACATTTCAGGAACTCAGCTTCTATCATGCCTTTACCCAGGTACCCCTGGTACCATGCTGTGAGGTCACCCTATGAGTGATGGGCACCATGAACAACAGTCTCAAGGAGGCCCAAAGAAGACAAACAATTGGACTGAGTAGATTAAAGCAATGCTTTAGAAGATAGGCTAAGCTGGAAGAAAACAGTTTGGGCAAAAAGAAAAGTGCTCTGGGTCACATCAGCAAGACTAGGTCCATATCAGCCTGGATCACTAGACAGCTAGGACAAAGTGTTCTTGAGTTCTGTGTGTGTGTGTGTGTGTGTGTGTGTGTGTGTGTGGTGTGTGTGTGTGTGGGCGTGTGTCTATCTGTCTGTCTGTCTGTCTCTGTGTCTCTGTGTGTGTATGTGCCTCTCTCTCTGTGTCAGCATGTATGTTTGTCTCTCTCTGTCTCTGTCTCTCATACACACACATACACACACACACACACACACACACACTCACACACAAACAGGGTCTCTTGAAGCCTTCAATCATGGAGTTTACAGCTGTACAGCACCAGTTTGTTCACGCAGTTCCGGTGGACTGAACCCAGGGCTTTGTGTATGCTAAGCGCCCTTGATTGAGCTATATCTCTGGCTCTTCTTCAGGCTGACTTTGAACCGTTCAATCCTCCTGCCCAGCCTCCCCAGTGCAGATATTGTTGATGTGTGTGCTACCACGTTCAACGTAGACAGTTTCCCTTACTGACAAAAAGCAGATCTGGCCTCAGGGCCTTTCTTCTTTTGTTTGAGGCCATGTTTGCAAACCTGCCTCTTAGCACGAAATGATTCAACCTGGTCATTTCATTCCCAGCAGTACAACCAAACTAATGTGGAGATATGAAAAGAGGCAGCTTCCTGATCAGCAGGAAAACTTGTTTCTGTCGTTCTTGCTGTTTTTGAAAGAGGGTCACATTAACCCATGCTGGCCTCAAAGTAACTGTGCAGCTGAGGACAACTTTGAATGTCTGCCTCTGGCCGCTATCATGATAAAACTATAGGTGTGTGTCACTGTGCCAAGCTCCCAAAAGAAGGGCTTTGAAGGCCTGGCCCTAGAGTTGGAGGGCAGCCTGCCTCTCCTCATCCTAGAAAGGTGAGCTGGCACTTGTGTGTTGGTAGTAAGTCACAGCAGGTAACAACATGATCCTCTCTGTCCTAGGTTCACTAAGCTCAACCTCAAAGCAGGCTGCGTTAGGTTGACTGTAAACTTATCAACTAACCTCATCGTCTGTTTCATGTTTGAGCCTTACAGCAGGTCTAACTGGCAGAAGCTCAGGAACTCAAACTCCAGACTCAAAGAAGCTCAGGGCATGTGGATGCAAAAATAAACCATAGGACCCGGGTGTGACACGTCCCACATTAAGGGAGGGAGCTTACAGCTCATGTAATGAATGAAATTCCAATCACAGGACTGGGAGTACAGCTCGGTGACAGACAGAAAGAGAGCTTACTGTGTAGAAGGCTCTAGGCTCCATCCACAGCACCAAAATAATAATAATCATTGCTTGTGGGAATAGATCAGTGGTAGGTTACTTGCTTAGCATATGTGAGGCCCCGGGGTTTGACACTGTGTACTGCACCCACATACACATACAGAGTAGTAGTAGTGATAATAGAAAAGTAAATTATACACTCGATAGAACAGTAATGGTGATGTCAGCTAGTGGCAGGCAACAGACACTGGGTATGCTGGGGGAGGCAGGCATACCCTTAGGTCCCAGCCCTATATTCTCTGTCTTTCTTTGTATCTTTCTCTCTGTCTCTCTGTGTCTCTGTCTCTCTCTGTGTGTCTCTGTCTCTCTGTCTATCTCTCTCACACTCTATCTTGCTCTCTCGCTCTCTCTTGCGCTCTCTCTCTCTCTCTCTCTCTCTCTCTCTCACACACACACACACACACACACACACACACACACCTCTCCTCCTTCTGACTCCTCACACAAGCTCCCCTCCCCTTTCCTATAGCCAGAGCTTTATGGAGGAGGTGCAGCCTTGCTGTCTTGAAGTGTAAAAAACATGGATGGCCATGCAAACTTCAGGCAGACTTGCCCACAGGAAAAGTTAGGAGCCTGAGGTCCAGCTCTTCTTTGTCACAAAAGATTGTGCTCAGCATTACAGAGATGGAGGGAGGGTCCTCGGGAGGTGGAAGTGGAGAGAACTTCCTGGAGGTGGTAGATAATATGCTGATAGGTGAATGTAACACAGGGTAGAGACAAGGGAGTGGTGAGAGTCATGAGGGCTCACAGAGTCATCTGGTTGGGTCCAGGGAAAACTTCCTTTGTAGAAGTGAAGTGGGAGCCATCTTTGGAGGGGGCAGATGTTACAGAGTAGAAATGTTGCTTTAAAAATGTAGAATTTCCTTTTTCCACATTTAGAAGCATGACACACGCATTTATATAAGCAAGTGTCTGGGCTGGCAAAAGAGCTCAGTGGATAAAAGGGCCAAGAATGATCACCCCAGTTTAGTCCCCAGCACCCAAGTGACATAAGGAGAGAATTAGTTCCTGAAAGCTTTCTTCCCCCTTCCTCTCCCACACCCTGACTCCTGGCCCTCCTCTCTACCCCCTATCAGATGAATAAATAATATGAAATTTTATCTAGAAATTTAAACTTGTGGTTCATGAGCCATAGACAGGCCAAATGACCAGCCCCAATACCAGGGGCCTGTAGGCAGGTATGTATGCCCTCCTTGTGTTGTGAGCACCCCTTCATTCAGTATGTTCACCAGGAGAACCAAGCTCAGGGTTGGGTCACTTACCTCTCCAGTCCTGTGCAGAACAAGAATTTAGGCATCTGGGGGGTAAGAATAGAGGGCATGATCAAAGGTCCTATCACCTGGCCTGAGACAGAGGAGTGAATGAAAATCCCAGGATCTGGGATCCTAGTATTATATTCAGTTTTATCTCTGAAACAGAGGCTACAAACAGCCTAGTCCCAGCTTCTGTAGAAATGCATCTCTCTCAAACAACAGCTGAAGTGGGCCATGAGAAGACATTGCAACCATCCTGTCCCCAGGAGCACCATCCCCGTCCCCAGGAGCACCATCCTGTCCCCAGGAGCATCATCCCCGTCCCCAG
>NW_022196893.1:33489562-33489743 GCF_008632895.1 Mastomys coucha
TCCCCATCCCCAGGAGCACCATCCCCATCCCCAGGAGCACCATCCCCGTCCCCAGGAGCACCATCCCCGTCCCCAGGAGCCCCATCCCTGTCCCCAGGAGCACGTCCCCAGGAGCACCATCCCTGTCCTCAGGAGCACCATCCTGTCCCCAGGAGCACCATCCCTATCCCCAGGAGCACCA
>NW_022196893.1:33489753-33495800 GCF_008632895.1 Mastomys coucha
AGGAGCACCATCCCCATCCCCAGGAGCACCATCCCCGTCCCCAGGAGCACCATCCCCATCCCCAGGAGCACCATTCTGACCCCAAGAGCACCATTCTGTCCCCAGGAGCATCATCCCCATCCCCAGGAGCACCATCCCCATCCCCAGGAGCACCATCCCCATCCCTAGAAGCACCAACTGCCCCTGAATCCTCCTGCATTCAGCAATCAGCTCAGTGTAGGCCTGTACACTTAGGTGCCTCTCTCCCACAGAACCTCACTTCAAAGATTTAGGATCAAAATCAGTGAGGCGGTCTGAGGGCTAATCATAGAACAGCATGGGAGCCTCTGAGAGTGGACTGAGCCCTGAGATGTCGCCATGAGCCCATGTGCTTGCTCTAAGCTATCGTCAGACCGAGGAAGAAAGCCAGGCAGTACCTGGTAAAGAGAATCCACCCTGGAGACTAGAACAATCCATTCTGTCCTGTGCTACCTGAGGGGTAGGAAGGGCTTTAGGCCCCAGCTCCAGTGTGGGAAGAACCCTTGGCCACGTGTGGACATGTAGCCTAGGCTAGTCCCATGACTGAAAGGGGAAGGAGGGATAGCTCCCTGCTCCTTCAGTCCCATTCAGCCTGGTCCTTTCTCAAAGTACCTCAGAGCTCTATGGGGCAAGGACGACAGGGGTGAGGGTGGAGGGAGGGAGATCAGTGCATGACCCTTCACCTGGCCCTTTGCTGACAAGAGTCCACAATGTGATCCCTTTCTCCCTCCCTCCCCCTCCCTCCCGTGGGTTACCTTCAAACCACCCCACACCAGCACCTTCTGTCTCCACTCCCTCCTAGCTCTGTAAACATCATTAAGCTTCACAAAGTTAAAAACAAAATCTAATCTTATCCTCACATTCCATCTCCACTGTCCCCCATAACTGGCTCCTTCCTTAATTCTCCCAGACCCCTGCGCTCTCCCAAGACAGTGCTGCCTGAAGTGCCTCCTATCAGGGTTTCTTCCTGCTCCTTTGTGCATGTGCTGCATTCTCCTTTCCTGAAGCCTCCCTCTCCTAACTCTCAGCTCCTGGGCTCGCTCCTCTGACACCTCTCTACTCTCTCTCCTACACTGGCTCCACTCAGAGAGATTGAGTGTTCTGTCCCTAACTAGAGAGCTGGCCTCACAGCTGGCCAGAGACCGTGACCCTTGCTTGTTATCTGGAGCATCAGTTATTTGAATGGACACTTGTATTTGTGCCAAGATATGGCCTGCTTTCTCTTCCTAAAAGAGACAAGAGAGAATCCCACAATGGAAGGAGCAGAACCTTCTATCCAGAACTTGAGATTTAACTTAAGAGATTTAACTGATTTAAATGAGAGACCCCTTCCAAGTCCAGATGCTCAGGTCATGTGTAAAAGGAGACCATACAGAGTAAAGAGAGGCCCAAAGAGGGACACTGAAGCTGAGGAAGAGGCTGTGGTAAATTAGGAACCTGACTACAGAGGCTAAAGGGACCAAAACCAAATCGTGAGAAAGAACCTGGTATGTATTCTAGATTAAAGAAAATAGAACTTTGCTTGGAGGGGGGCAGTCTTATCTGATGTTTACATTCCAGAGGGTCCTGCAGCTTCTCATCTTCATGAGAAAACACCTGCAGTGTGTACTTTCTATACAAAGCAGAGAGATTCCAGCCTCTCCTTCAGCTTGGCACCCACCCCCCACCCCTGACACACACCCCAGCACCTCTGACCCTGCCGTCTGGAAGTCTGGCCAGCTAGAAGGACAGAAAACAGGAATCTTCATTTTCTCTCTCCTTGTCTACTCTAAAATCATCCCTTGAGATGCATTCCCTCAGATAACAGAAGAGGGCCTGGGAGTGTCAGGGCCCTAAAAGGACAAACAGGCGCATGCACGCACATACGCACACTCTCTGCACAGACACACACCTCCACACCCCAGAACACTCACGTACAAAACACCAGAAACAGCCTGGGAGGGAAATACCTGAGTCTCTCAGTCAGTCTGCCTCTCTCCATGCTCGCTCTCCTCAACAGAAAGATCATGGAAATCAGGGCTGGAGAGGTCGGGAGTTAAAGAGTGCTTGCTGCTCACAACTGCCTGCAACTCCCCATCAGGTCTGGGGGATCTAACACCTCTGGTCTCTGAGAGCATCTTTGCTTAAATAAAATAATCCCACACACATGCCAATACATATGCACAGTAAAAATGTAATACACCTTTCTTGAAAGAAAGGTGAAGGACATCAACACATCATTCATTAGTTCATGTGTCTATCCTGTCTGTACTAGGCCAGACACCATGCTGGCACTGCTGTGAGACGTCTATCCTCAGTATCCAGTAATATAAATTATGATCCAACTATTAAAAGGGAGACAAAGTTGTCTTGGAGAATCAGGAAAGCGGTGACCTCTGAGTTGGCCTTAAGGAACCCGTTGGAAATGGATGTGCATGCAGTGTGGAAGGGCATCCTAGGCAGGTGGAAAAGCCTGGCAAAGGTCTAGAGCCTCCCCCTCCTCTAAGGTCACTTCCTGTCTTGCTGCCTACTCCTCTGCATCCCTTCCAGCAGCACTTACACTGACTTCTCTGTCTTGAACATGCTCCCTAGACATGCTGTGCTAGCTAGTTTTATGTCAACCTGACACAAGCTAGAGTTATATGAAAGGAGGGAGCCTCACTTGAGAAAATTACTCCATTAGATCCAACTGTAGGGCATTTTCTTAATTAGTGATTGATGTGGGAGGGCCCAACCCATTGTAGGCAGTGCCATCTCTGGGCTGGTAGTCCTGGGTTCTATGAGAAAGCAAGCTGAGCAAGCCAGGATGAGCAAGCCAGTAAGCAGCACTCCCCATGACCTCTGCATCAGCTCCTGCGTCCAGGTGTCTGCCTTGTTTGAGTTCCTGCCTGACTTCCCTCAGTGACAGCTGAAAACATAAACCAAACAAAACCTTTCCTCCCCCACCTCCTTTCTGGTACAGGCGCACACACACTCAATCCCCTCCTACCTCATCCTCATGGATGTCTCCTTTGCTTTCTCGGACCCTGGTGACCAGAGGTGTTCAGTATTAAGGAAGAAAGAAAGAGGGAGACAGAAGAGAAGACGAAGTATCTGAGAAAGCCAGGCTCGGAACAAGTGCGTGTCTGGGGAACAGAGGAAGTTTGAAGCTTCTCTTTGGATAGCTATTCGAACTGTCCCTTCAGACATTTCATTCCAAACTTGCTTTGTCCCCACACAGCTTCATCATCAGTCTCCACTTTACTGATGGCAGCTGAGGTATTGTTGGCCTGACTCCCGCAGTCCCGGCCCTAGCCGCCCTTACTCCTCTCTGCCCCCTGGTGGCCTTCCTGCTGCAAACCCAGAGGCTTCTTTCTAACCAGCCGCCCCGGTGCTGTTCTCTGATTTCCTGGCTTACAGCGCCACCATTTGGACAGTTCTACTAACAGGCGGTCGCTGCGTCCACGGGGAGTGTGCTGAATGGGTAGCATCAAAAGGCTTAAATCCCCCTCCAGAGCTTCATCCGTGTAGGGTCTGTCATGAAGGGCCATGCTAGAGCTGTGGATAGGAGTCAAGGGACCGGCTATGACTCTCAATCTCTGTCATCTCACTTGTGCCCGAACTATCCCAGGTCCCCTCCAGCACCTCCTACCTTCCTTCAGCACTGGGCACATCCTTTATGTCCACCTTGCTACTTCCCGGTCCACCTCAATCCTCCTACCTCAGCTTCTGAGTTCTGCCTAGCCATCACCACACAAACGACAAATGTTTATTACATTTTAGTTTGATGTGTATGAGTGTTTGCCTGCGTGTCTTTGTGTGAACCAACTGTGTGCCTGGTACCCACAGAGGCGTTAGAGATGGTGAACTGCCTTGTGGAACCCAGGCATTCTGCGAGAGCAGCTGAGCCACCTCGCCAACCCCTTATTTGGTCTTTACTACAAAAGCAGGGGCCTGGACCGGGTGTGGTGGTGCACACCTTTAACCCCAGCACTCAAGAAGCAGAGGCAGGAAGGAGTATATCTGTGAGTTTAAGGCAAGCCTGATCTACATAGTGAGCTCCAGGACAGCCAATATTACATAGAGAGATGAAAGAGACTGTTTCAAACAAACAAAACAAAAAAGCCAGGCAGGGGGCGGGAGTGATGGGGGGTGGCTCAGCTGGTAAAGGCCTGAAGCCTGATAACCTAAGTTCAACCCTTAGGACTTACACAACGGCAGGGGAAAACCAACTCCTCAAAGTTGTTCAATGACTTTGAACATGTGCACATAAAAATAAATATTTTTAAGATGGGATCTCACAGTGTAGTTCTGGCTGACTTGGAACTCACTATGTAGACCAGGCTGGCCTAAAACTCATTATGTAGACCAGGCTGGCTTCGATCTCACAGAGCTTTACCTGCCTCTGCTTCCCAAATGTAAATTTATTTTTATTTATTTTTATGAGTTTTGCTTATATGTATGTCTGTGCACCACGTCCATGCCTATTGTCCAAGGTGGGCAGAAGAAGGCGTTGGATCTCTTAGAACTGGAGTTACAGACAGTTGTGAGCCTCCATGTTCCACTGGGTTCCATGTGGGAATTGAACCCGGGTCCTGTGGAAAAGCAACCAGTGCTTTTAACTGCTGAATGATCTTTCCAGTCCCCCAAGCATAATTTTTAACTTAAAGACAGAAGTAGGACATGCTCGTTGTGGAAAGTTGGAAACACAGATGAACAGGACCTCCAGGGTGCCATCGCCTAGAGAGAAATGTGGTTTGTTCTGTCGTATTTTTCTGAAACCGGGTCTCACTGTGTAGCTCTGGCTGTCCTGGAACTCAGTATGTAGTAAAGGCTGGCCCTGAACACACAGAGATCCACCTGCCCCTGCTGTCCTGCTGGGAATAAAATCATACACCACCCCACCTAGCTGGAAGAGGCATTGTTAAGACTGTGCTCTGTCTTTCAAGATCTTTGGGTTTTCCCTCTTTGGTTTTTTGAGACAGGGTCCCACTCTGTATCCCAGGTTGGCGTTGAAGTCAGAGCAATTCTCCTGCCTCCAACTTAGATGTTCAAGATTACTGGCAAGAGCCACCACGCCTAGATTTCTTGTTATTTTTATTTATTTATTTTATGTATATGAGTATACTGTTGCTCTCTTCAGATGCACCAGAAGAGGAAGGGCATCAGATCCCACTAAAGATAGTTGAGAGCCACCATGTGGTTGCTGGGAATTGAACTCAGGACCTCTGGAAGAACAGTCAGTGCTCTTAACTGCTGAGCCATCTCTCCAGCCTCCAGATTTTTTATTTTTTGAATTATGTGCATATATATGTCTCTGTGTGGGTTTGTGCTCATTAGTGCAGTGGCTGCAGAAGCCAGAAGAGCAGTCAAAGCCCCTGGAGCAGGAGTTACAGGCAGCTGTCAGCTGCCTGATGTGGGAGCTGGAAATCAAAAGGCCCTCTGGAAGAGCAATGTGCACTTAACAGCCGAGACATCCATCTCTCTGGCCTCTGTGCCTAGATCTTTAACAGAAAAGATCTTTAACCTTTAACATTATTGATTGTTGATTATTTCACAAAGGTAACATTATTACATTGTAACATATTAAGACATGTTAATCAACATTATTAATTAATTTTGTAATTAGTAATTATAATTATTTTAATATCTTATAGTATGGGTAGTTATATGTTATGTATTAATTTAATAATTAATTATAATTAACATTCATGTTTATTAACATTATGCTAATCTTTACCATTGTTAAACATTATTTCACAAAGGAAAAATTGACTTGAATCCACTAAATTGTACGTCCAAATCCCACTTTTATATGAAACATGAGCATCTTTTCATGTTAAGCCACATCTAACTAGACCCTAACAATATTGTCTTTCAAGATTGAACAGTATCCCCTCAATAAATGTCACATAATTTTATGTAACTGGTCCTTATTTTGGGATGTTTATATTGCTTTTAATCTACTGCCATCAAAAACTGAACTTCACCGGCAGCGGTGGCGCAAGCCAGCACTTGGGAGGCAGAGGCAGGTGGATTTCTGAGTTCGAGGCCAGCCTGGTCTACAGAGT
>NW_022196893.1:33495810-33513106 GCF_008632895.1 Mastomys coucha
AAAAAAAAAGAAAGAAAGAAAGAAAGAAAAAGAAAGAAAGAAAGAAAAGAAAAAGAAAAAGAAAAAAGAAAAAAAACTGAACTTCAACAAGCCTCTCTCTGGCTGTGTGTGTGCCACATGTACGTGTGTGTCCTGGGCTTTGAGCCTGGGACCTTCCTATGCTAGGCAAGTGCCCTACTACTGAGTTTCATCCCCAAGTGGCCTCTGTTCTTTTGCAGATGTTCCGCAGAAAGCACACTTACCCATTCGAGTATGACAGTCTAAGACAAACTGTGAGTCTACTTGAACCTCACGCAGAGCCATACTTTCAGACTGGGTCTGTTCAGGGCAGTCCATCTCTTTTGCCCCATCCCATACACCAGGAAGTAGTGTGGGCTTAGACTCACTTCTCATTTACAGACCATCTATTCCAGTTCCCTACTTCCCAGGATTCTCAGGTTTCTTGCTGTCTTCTCAGTGGCACAGGAAGCAGTATCCATCCTATTTTACCTCCCATGTTAGTGTAAAAATAAGGCACTGTTTTACTCTTGTGTTCACTTCATTTCCAAATCATACTTAGAAATCTATGTATAATGTTCTGTTATCACTTGTTTTATTTTACAACAGGCTCTTATGTCACCCAGGCTGGGCTCAAAATTACTATGTAGTCAAGGATGATCCTGGACTTGTGTGAATCCAACTCGGGCATCCTGCATGCTAGCCAAGCACTGTTTCAGCCGAGCTAAATCCCCAGATCTCTCTCATCTGATACAGAGCTACTTCTCCCTGTGCTTACAGTGCGCCAGGACAACCGGGCTGTTCTAAAGCACGTGGGAATAGGTATTGGTGACCCATGATACAAAAGATAAAACTGGAGTTTTGGGCAAGGCTAAATGGCCTAGCAGAGAAAGTTCTAAAGTCATCAAATTGTATATTAGTATCATCACAAACTGTTAGGTCTCCTGGTTTACATGAGTCAAATAGAAAAACTAAGTGTGAGTGCCTTCCAGTAATCGTGTATTCTTCCATCTTCCAGAGTCTACACCACAACCCCATATGTAACTTCACACACTTGCCTACAAACACACTTAACGGTATTTGAACTTGAGAGCCCTGAAAATATCCCATCTTTTTTTGGTGTTTGTTTTTTGGGTTTTTTTGTTTTTGTTTTTGTTTTTCGAGACAGGGTTTCTCTGTGTAGCCCTGGCTGTCCTGGAACTCACTCTGTAGACCAGGCTGGCCTCGAACTCAGAAATCTGCCTGCCTCTGCCTCCCAAGTGCTGGGATTAAAGGCGTGCACCCCCACCATCTGGCTATATCCCATCTTTTTTAACAAGGAAGGCAGCATCATTCGGGGACTATCAGAGAGTCTGTTTTGACTTGGAGAATATATGACTGTTTTATCTGTAGTGAATTTTAAAATAGTAAAAGTGACTAAAAGTCATACTGTCTTTTTTTTTTTTAAAGGATTTGTTTACTTTATATATAAAGTACATTGTCTTCAGACATACCAGAAGAGGGCATTGGATCCTGTTACAGATGGTTGTGAGCCAGTATATGGTTGCTGGAATTTGAACTCAGGACTTCTGGAAGAACAGTCAGTGCTCTTAACCACTGTTCCATCTCTCCAGCATCCCAAACTGTCTTTTATTGTTCCCATGTGAGCCATTCTAAATAAGGTCAGAGATAAAATACTGTGGTGTGCGTGTGGGACCCCTTCCTTTCTTTTAACACAGGATGTTGATGAACAGCCAGGCTAGCCTCAATCTATGTCTAACTAGGGTAGTTTTAACAGTAAACTCAAAGTTCCCAGTTTTCTTAGTCAGGGTTTCTATTCCTGCACAACATCATGACCAAGAAGCAAGTTGGGGAGGAAAGGGTTTATTTGGCTTACTTCCACATGGCTGTTCACCATCACCAAACGAAGTCAGGACTGGAACTCAAGCAAGTCAGGAAGCAGGAGCTGACGCAGAGGCCATGGAGGGATGTTCTTTACTGGCTTGCTTCCTCTGGCTTGCTCAGCCTGCTCTCTTATAGAGCCCAAGACCTCCAGCCCAGGGATGGCACCACCCACAAGGGGCCCTACCCCCTTGATCACTAATTGAGAAAATGCCCTACAGCTGGACCTCATGGAGGCACTTCCCCAACTGAAGCTCCCTTCTGTGATAACTCCAGCCTGTGTCAAGTTGACACACAAAACTAGCCAGTACACCAGTGAATGCACTTTGATTACTTACCTTTACAAAACGCTGTAGTCCATATTGGAAGTCAATTCAGAGGCCACCCAAAGCTTTTCCACATCTATTTATTTTTAAAAATTGTAATATATGTATCTATTTATTTATTTGTGTGCATATGCCTGCAGTGACATGTAGAAGCCAGAGGACAGCTTTCAGGAGTCTGTTCTCCCCTTCCACTGTGTGGGCTCAGGGGATCAAACTCAGGTGCTCTACCCATTGAGCCACCAAAGCCTCGAAACTGATCACTTGAGAATAAACTTTTAATAATTCAGAGTATTTTTGCAGCAAAAGTTTATAACAAGATTTATTCATTTATTTTTTAATGATTACTTTTAAAAATATTTATTTTTACTTCTTTATTTATATTCATTTATTTTTTAGTCTGTGCGTGTGTGTGCAGGTACATGCTTTTGCACGTGTATGTGCCTACACCCCACACAGAGGACGTGAGACTCACATCTGGGAGGCCAGCCGCTCCCAATCACCTGGCAACTCTGCACTTGACCTGGGGAAGGGCTTGACTGGGAAAGACTGCTTGGAGCTCCATCTATGCAGGGTTACTGGGAAGCCCTCCCCTTCTAGGTAAGGCTTTGCAGATGCTGTGGGCTGGGGGATCCTGTACATAACCTCTCACCTAGGCTCTGTCTACAAGGAAGTCCAATAAGCTCACTGGTTCCCTGGCATGAAGTTTGGGGAAGTG
This sequence comes from Mastomys coucha, assembly GCF_008632895.1. Taxonomy (NCBI): domain Eukaryota; kingdom Metazoa; phylum Chordata; class Mammalia; order Rodentia; family Muridae; genus Mastomys; species Mastomys coucha. The sequence continues at coordinate 33,498,730 of NW_022196893.1, forward strand.
TACCTCAGCCTGTCTGCTATTTAAACCTTGGGAAGGGGCTGGTGAGATGGCTCAGCAGGTAAGAGCACTACCCCCCAGGGAATTCTGAGGCTGGCCTCAAACCTTCCTCTGCAGCTGAAGATCACACTAAACTTCGGAGTCTTCTACTGCCTCCCAAGTGCTGGGATTTTCTCAGATCTGTCGGTCACCGTGCATGCACTGATGAGGATCAAGCCTGGGGCCTCAATCATGCTAAGAAGACCCTCTATCAACGAAGCTCCATCTCCCACTCCAGGAAGACAGTTTTAGGAGATGCATTGTTTAAATTTAGGGTCCAGAGGCAAGTGTTGACACAGTAACACAACATTACAAGCATTCTGCCCCTAAATGAGCATAGTTTGTTGTTTTTAGCATTGTTGTCTGAGGTATTTTCAAGAAAACATGCGCTGGCGAGATGGCTCAGCGGGTAAGAGCACTGACTGCTCTTCCAAATGTCCTGAGTTCGGATCCCAGCAACCACATGGTGGCTCACAACCACTTGTCCACTTGTAATGAGATCTGACGCCCTCTTCTGGTGTGTCTGAAGACAGCTACAGTGAACTACGATGGAGCGAGCGGGGCCAGCAGAGGTCCTGAGTTCAATTCCCAGCAGCCACACACATGATGGCTCATGGCCATCTGTACAGCTACAGTGTACTCATACACATAAAATAAATAAAATAAATCTTTGGGGGCTGGAGAGATGGCTCAGTGGTTAAGAGCGCTGACTACTCTTCCAAAGGTCCTGAGTTCAAATTCCAGCAACCACATGGTGGCTCACAACCATCTGTAATAAGATGACGCCTTCTTCTGGTGTGTCTTCAGACAGCTACAGTGTAGTTACATGTGATAAATAAATAAATCTTTTTAAAAAAAAAGAAAAAGAAAAACATGCAGCCTTTCTGTAGTCAATTTCAGCTTTGTTAGCTGTGCTGAAGGTTCTTGACTTGTCAGCAAGAGGCCAACTAAGTCCAAGATGAAGGTCCAACTAGGTCCAAGATGAAGGTCCAACTAGGTCCAAGATGAAGGTCCAACTAGGTCCAAGATGAAGGGCTTCTTTCATCTTTCACAGATCCTTAATTCTCTCCCTCCTTCCCTTTCTCTCTCTCTCTCTCCCTCTCTCTCTCTCCCTCTTTCTCTCTCTCTCTCTCTCTTTCTCCCTCTCTCTCTCTCTTCCTCTCTCTCTCTCTCTCCCCACCCTCTCTCAGATGAGGTTTCTCTGAGTAGCTCTATCCTGGAACTCATTCTGTAGACCAGCCTAACCTTGAACTCAAGAGATTTGCCTGCCTCTGCCTCTCCAGTGCTGGGAATAAAGGCATACAACATTAAAGAAAATGTAGGGAGGGCAATGGTGGTGTGTGCCTTTAATCCCAGCACTTGGGAGGCAGAGACAGGTGGATTTCTGAGTTCAAGGCCAGCCTGGTCTACAGAGTGAGTTCCAGGACAGCCAGGGCTACACAGAGAAAACTCTGTCTCGAAAAGGAAGAAAAAGAAAGAAAGAGAGAGGGGGGAGAGAAAGGAAGGAAGGAAGGAAGGAAGGAAGGAAGGAAGGAAGGAGAACTTTAATCTTTATTTTTATGTATATGGGTTTTGCCTGCATGCACCATGAAGATGCAGCACCATAGAGAGAGGCCAGAGGGCAAACCAGATCCTAGGGGATTAGAGTTACAGTTCTGAGCCATATATGGGTTCTTGGGGTTGAACCTGGGTTCTCTGGAAGGACAGCCAGTGTTCATAGCTACTGAGCCATCTCTCCAGCTCCCAAAAGGTGACATTTAAAGGGACCTTGAAGGACAGACTTCATCACTGACAGTAATGTATGTGAGTTATTTATTCTAGCTAACCCATATAAAAGACACAGAGACCTGGTATTTTATTTAAAGCTGTCTGCCTAGATTGGGCAGTTTCTGTGGTATTCTCACCTAGACCCAAGCCCTTGTTACTTGTTTTTTGCGTCTCACTGGGGCTGTTTCTACTCCACCAACCTGTCTTCAGGGTACATTTCTCCTGCTCATATGCTCATGATCCATCTGGCTTCAAGGTGGCCTCCTCTTCTCTCCATCCTTTTCTTCCTCGCTCTTCCCCCTGGTCTCTCTTGAGACCCTCTCACTCAATCCTCAAGTCCCGCCTTCCTCAAGCTCTATTGCCCAATCAGAGGCTCCAGTCTTTTATCAACCATTCAGCTTTAAATTGGGAAGCCATGTTTATCCAACAAAGGCTGCATGTGTAAGCATACACTTGTCTGGACTTCAACCAGACCTTGAGGTTCAGAATTTAGCATTTTATACATAGCACCAGGCCAAGCCCCAACAGAGGAAGAAGAATTCCAGACAGGGAGAAGAGCAAAGGGCCAAAAGAAGACTCCCAAGAACAAACAGTGTATATGGCAGGAACACAAGTCAAGGAAAGTGAGGCTCTGTGGCATACGGCTTTAATCCGGGAATTTATATAGACAGAGGCAGGAGGATCTCTGTGAGTTCAAGACCAACCTGGTCTACAGAGTGAGTTCCAGGACAGCCAGAGTTAAATAGACACTATCTCAAAAAAAAAAAAAAAAAAAAAAAAAAAAAAAAAAAAAAAAAAAAGTCAAGGGAGGGGTCTGGAGAAATGGTTAAGAAGTTGTGAGTGGTTTAAATAGGTTTTACCACCACAGGTTCATACGTTTTAATGCTTAGCCATAGGGAGTGGCACTATATAGGAGGTGTGGCCTTGGACCAAGTGTGGCCTTTTTGGTGGAAATATTTCACTGTGTAAGTGGACTTTGAGGTCTCCAATGCTCAGGCTCTGCCTAGTGTGGGAGATTGTCTCTTCCAGTCTCCTCCTGGCTGCCTTCTGATCAAGATGTAGAACTCTTGGCTCCTCCAGCACCATGTCTGCCCGGACATTGCCATACTTCCCACTATAACAGACTATACCTAGGAAATTGTAGGCCATCCCTAATTAAGTGTTTGCCTTTGTAAGAGCTGCCTTGTTCATGGTATCTCTTCACAGCAACCCAAACTAAGACAAACTACTGCTTTTGCTGAAGACCCAACTTCAGTTCCCAGCTTCCACATGGCAGCTTAAAACAGTCTTTAAGTCCAGTTCCAGTGCCCTTTTCTGACCTCCATGGGCACCAAGCATGCATTCAGTGCACTTACATATTTATAAGCAAAACACTCATATACATAAAATGAAACAAATCTTTTTTTTTTTAAGAAAGGGACAGGTGTATACCTTTAATCCCTACACTTAGGAGGCAGAGGCAAAAGGATCTCTATGAGTCAGCCTGATATACATAACAAGTTCCATGCTAGCCAGGGCTAAATAGTGAGACTTTTTCTGAAAAACAACCAAACAAAATGAAAGATAGAAGTAAGTCTGTTTGGATTAGCGATTGGGAATTGGGGTGAACACTGCCTTAAAAGCCTATTTAGCTTTAATTCCAGCACTCAGGAGGCAGAGGCAAGTGGATCTCTGGGAATTTAAAGCCAGCCTGGTCTACACAGTGAGATCCAGGACAGCCAAAGGTTTGAAACAGAGAGACCCCATCTCTCAAAAAAATAAAGTCTTATTTTGTCCATGTCAATGTGGTCATGTTTCTCAGCAACTATTCAGATCTCTCCATCAGGAAAAACATGTGGCAGCCATGTACTGCATGTATTGCAGTAGACAAAGCCTTCAGGCAAGAAACCCAGGTAATACAGTGGTTAGGCTGAAAAACATTGGGGAAAAGCAATAGAAAATTAGAGAAGAGGGATTGGGAAGGTACCATGGCTATCAAATCTTGACAAGTGATCTCATTATCTCTTCTAGCTCCGGCTGAACTTCACTTGTTTTGTAGTCAAAGCTAGCCTTCAACTGATCTTTCTATCTCAATCTACCAAGCACGGTGATTATATTTTTGCATGCTGTGCTCCACACTCAGCTAAGAACATTATTTTCTGTTTTCTTGTTTTGTTTTTGGTTGGTTGGTTGGCTTGGGGTTTATTTTGTTTTGTTTAGTTTTGTTTTGAGACAGAGTCTCAGTGTGTATGTAGCCTTGGCTAACTTGGAACTGGATATGTAGACCAGGTTAGCCTCAAACTCTCTCTATATAGAGATTTGCTTTTGTCTGCCTTCCAAGTGTAGCAATTAAAGGTATGTGTCAGCTGGGCATGGTAATGAATACTATTAATCCCAGCACTCAGGAGGCAGAAGCAGGTGGATCTCTGTGAATTTAAAGTCTTGCCTGGTCTACATACTGAATTCCAGGACAACCAGTGCTATGTAGAGAGATCTTATTTCAAAACACCAAAATAAATATAAAAAATAAAAAAATAAATTAAGGGTATGTGCCACCATGCCTGCTTCTTCAAATCATTTTTTAAATGTATATTTATTTTTATTTTATGTGCATTGCTGTTTTGCTGCATATATGTCTATATGAGGGTGTCAGATCCTCTGGAACTGGAGTTACAGTTGTGAGCTGCCATGTGGGTGCTGGGAATTGAACCCAGGTCCTCTGGAAGAGCAGTCAATGCTCTTAACCACTGGGCCCATACAACCCCATGCAAATTTATTTTAATAGTAAATTTCTGATCTAGGGAAACTATCAGATAATACATGGGTTTTTTTATGACAATGTTTTAGGGTGATTAAAAATTTTAGGAACTGGAATTATGGCTCAATGGCTAAGAATGTTCCCTGTTCTTGTAGAAGAGCAGGCCATCTGGAGTTGTACCCAATTACCTTTTACTCTATTATCTTATTTACCTGTAATGTTTATCATTTGTAGTAGTTTATTCAAGGTAGTTTTATTCCCTTTCATATGCACAAATGCTTGTTAAACACTGCCTGGCACATGGTTGGTGCTCAATAGTTTCACTTTGTGAAGTATGAAAAAAAAATTAAGCATTCGCTGGAAGAAATGTGGCTAGCACTCGGTGCTGGCCCTTGTCAATTGGAGGGTTACTAAATGAGGCAAAAGCTCACGGCTGTAACATGTTCAAATGTTACCTTCTTAATTGAAGCCATTCTACGGAACGTTGGATTTGCTTTGCCTCTACAAAAAGTGATTTAAAAAGAAACTCAGAACCTTCCCTTTGAAGAAAATCAATTGTGGCACACCCATTCTAGATTCCAAGCCCACTCGGTTCCATAGAATAAGCAAGCACGGCCCCGCCCTTCGCGCCGACCCAGCACCCAGAAGTCTGTGCGCCAGGAGACTCCGCCCCAGGCGCAGATCGGACCTGACGGCCGCGCCGGGCCCAACGTAAAGCGAAGGGTTTCGCGACAGCTCAGACTCCACCCCTTCGGCCACATGTCGCGCAGGTCTTCCGGTCGGACGCCGCACCACCTCCTCGCGCTGCTTTACGAACCTAGCGCGGCGGCGCCCCGCCCCCTCCTGGTTTCACGTCTCCAAGCCCGTCGCGCCCGCTATAATCACGTGATTGCCTCATCCGGGTCCTTTGCGTTCTCTCTCCCTCTCCCAACATGGCGGCCTCAGGTGAGTGAGCGGCCGAGCGTGGCCAAAGACCACGCTCGGAAACAGCCTCCGGGCTTGGTCCGCTCCTTGCTGGAAGTAGGGGGCAGGAGGCACCGGCTCCTTTCGGACCTGGGGGCTGCGGCAGGCTGACGGCATGGCCGCTTTAGGTTACCGCCTCGGGATGTTTAGGGGGAGGGGAAGGCCTTCCCCTCCCCCTCACACCCTTTTCACCCCGTTGCGCGAGGTTGGAGTAGGCAGTAATGGTGGACTCTGCCATCAATTGGAGGAGGTAGCACAGAAAGATGTGCGGGAGGCGCGAGGCTCTCAAAGACGTGAAGCACCGCGCCCGCGCCAAGGCGCGGATGAAGGAAGGAGGCGGTTGGCGCGCGGACCGGAACACATTAGACCGGGTCTCCAAGGCGCGAGGCCGTTGCGGACCCTAGTGGGGGCAGGGGTGGGGGGGGCAGTTAGAACGTGAGTGCGAGTCCGTGGAGGGGCAGATGAAAGCCGCGGTGCGCGTGCGCGGCACGGGAGCCGAAGCGAGGTGGAGAAGGCGCGCCTCGGAAGCATGCGCTGCTGGACTCCAGATGGGAAGCCTGGATGGATCTGGCTTTTGCTCATTTATGACCTTGTACTTTATGCTTTAGTCGGTTTTGGAGCGTGGCTTGGCCGCTGTACTCCAAGCGAACACATATTAGGTTTGGCCCTACTATAGTTGGGGGTGGGGGAACCCAGTGTGCTCCCACGTGTTAGGGAGGAGCTGTAGGGGTGGACGCTTACCTTCTCCTGTGCCTTTTTCTTTCCACCTCAGATTCAACCAACAATTTTACTCAGTGCACACTATATGCCAGGCAGGGGGGAACGAGATCGGGGTGTTGCATTGTATAAAGCTTTTATTTTGGGGGTAGTTTTAGTGTCAGTATTTAGCTTTTTTGCCATTTTCCCAGGTAACTGGGAAACTTCCAGATGGTGCTGTTAAAATATTAGCAAGAGGTTCTGCGGTTGTTTTGTTTTGTTTTTAAAGTGGAAGGTGCATTCACTGCATTGCAAGTAAGGTTTGGGGGGTGTTGTTTCTGGGTTGGATTTTGGTTTTTGGTTTTTTTGCATTTATTTGCAGTGGACCTGAGTGAATGCCAGGCTTTTAGACACCTAGTATTAGTTTTAGTTAAGGAAATACAGTTTATTTTTTATAGCATGACTTGTAAAAAATGCCTTTTGGATTGCTGTCTCTAAACTATGAGACAAGGCTCTATTATTTAGCTCTGATTGTCCTGGAACTAACCGTGTAGACGAGGCTTGCCTCGGGATTATTGGGGTTAAAGGTGTTTAACACCACGCCTGGCAACATTCAATATCTTAACCAGAAGTCCATCTTTTCTAATATTACAAGGAATTAAGGTTATGTCTTTGGGAAACTTTCTCGATGAATTAAGATGCATTTGACCATAAGAACTTTATTTCCTCCCCCTGCATTGTTGGACATTGAACCAGAGCTTTTGGACATGCTAGGCAAGCACTCTAAGCTAAATCCCCAACACTGGGTATAACAGCTTTTGTTAGTATAGCACTTAATTGAACAAGCCTGTGAGATCATGTAAAGAGTTGGTGGTTTCTCCAGCTGAGGAAAAAAAATTGCTCAAAGATTTGTTGAAGATCACATTGTTTGCAGATAGCAGATTAGGGTCGCAATCCTGGAAACCCCAGGCTCTTAGGCTCAGTGAGATGGTAAGTACAAAGTTGGAATTGCTGGCTAAAGTATCGTCTACAAATTACAAAAATGTATTTTAATCAGTGAAAAATACTCCTTGACCTACAGTTTAGTGTCTTAACTAAGTGAGACGTCTAGATGAATTTCCTCTGGCTAGATTCTTAGTGGTGAACGACATAGCTGGACTGGAGAGATGGCTCAGGGTTTGGGGCATATGGTGCCAGTGCTGTCAACTTGAAGTTGGAAGAATCTATGTGATGGAGGCAAGAGCAGACTCCTACAGGTTGTCCTTTAACTTATGTGCAATCAAAAAATAGTCAAAAAAGAAAAAGACATCCTGGTAAGCTGTGTGTTTGGTTTTACTCTGTTGACTGTGACCCACTGGTTTACAAGGGTCCCCTTCCCTTTTTCTCTAATAACCTGTCCTAGGAAGGTCCCCTCTTCAGTTCAGGAAATGTATCTTGGTTTGTTACCTGAGCACAAACAGGTTTGCCTCTTACTTGGCCTTTACAGAGTTTGGAATTGACAACAATTCTCCCTCCAATTGAGTGGCCACTGTGCCCAGAGTTGGAAATGGGTCTTAGGTTTTGTAAAAATACCAGATAAAACTTAATCACTATTTAGTAAAGTGAAAAAATATTTGAGACAGTACTAGCTTCCGTGTGACCCACTTCTAACCTTAGTATCTTAGTGTCTTAGAGCTGACTGACAAATGAGTATACTTTAAGTTTCTAGGAAACTTGAACCTCGGTGGGTAATTCTTTAGTTGCATCTTTAAAAGAAGACTTAAATCTATGAAGGCTTAGCTGAAAAGCTAGCTCATCTGTTTTTTGTCATCCCAGCACTCAGAAGGTTGAGGTTGAAGGATTGCCGTAGTTCCAGACTAGACTGGACTATTGTGAGATCCTGACTCAGAAAAGGGGCCTTTTAGTTTTTATTGTGGCTATATGAGTTGTTAAAGTGAGCTACCTCAGTTTCTTTTGTAAATGGACAGTTTATCTGTGAGTAAGGTACAGGTTACATAAGATTGTAGCTGGTGTGTATAGGCTGTGCCTAGTACAGGCATGCTGTGAGGTGTTTCTTTGGGTTCAGTGAGAAGATGTATTAAATGGTTGCTTTTACAGTTTTGATCTTCGTAGTGAAACAGTTTCAAGAACCGTAGCTGCATGCATACCGATTACCTTTTTGCAGAGTACAGACTATTTGTTGCTCTGTAAGGATACTTAGATCAAGAAGTCAATACTGGGTATTGTCAATTGAAAGAAAATGGTGTTTCATATTGAAAAAGTATGTATGTGTTTACTTTAATAATAGCTTTGAGATGTAGTTTACAAGAGAACTGTTTAAAGGTTCAGGAATGATGTTAGAAGGGAGATGAAAGAATTGAACTGGTAATATCATTGTGTGGTGAAGACTGTATTCTTGAAGAACTAAACAAAAGAGTTGATCTTTTTTTGTTTTTTGAGTCAGGTTCTTTGTAGACTAGGCTGGCCTTGAACATAGAGCTCCCCCTGCTTCTACCTCCTAAATGCTAGAAATAAAGGTATATACAGCCACACCTGGCCTTAAAATTAAAGTCTTTTTATTTTTAATTGTATATATGTGTCTAAATATGGATATATGCACATGGGTACAGGTACATCAGACTTCCTGTAGCTGGAGTTGCATGTTGTTCTGGGCTGGGTACTGGAAACTAAACTTGAGTGCTAGGCAAAAACAATTCATAATCTCTACCACTGACTGACCTATCTTTCCTGCCCCCCACAGTTGAAATCTTTTAAACATGTAAGGCCCTAATGTTGGAGGGTGGGCATGGAGGATTTTGATAACCTGTCAGTGAAATAAAATGCATTGAGACGGTGCTATCCTACTTTATTTTCTCCTGTAGAGTCTTATTTTTAAATCTGCTGCTTATGTGTGACTGAGTTACTGTGCAGCCACATTAAATGAGAGATCTTTTAGGGGATTTTAGTCTTGAAGACTTTGCCTCATCTAGCAATGATTTCTCAACCAGATTTGGTGGTGGAAAGAGCAGTAAGGATGTTAGAGAAGTAATGACTCAAAAAGGATTTTTAAAGTATCAGAGTTTTATTGTAAATGTTTTATTGATGCTCTAGCTTATTTTGAAATATCAAGCAATGTTAACGAAGAATGAGATTTTTGTTTTTCTAAACTTGAGTTAAAAGGTTAGGAGTTGAGAAACCCTAATCTACAGGGTTGATTTAAGCCAAATCATTTCAAAGGGTAGATTAATTGTAGATTATGCTGTGGTGGTGGAAGATAAAGACTAAAATAATGTGGCTAGAGAGTTGACAGTGGTTAAGAGTACTTGTTACTCTTGCGGGGAGGATCTGGGTTCAATTCTCTGCTCCCAGGTGATGGCTCACAATTGTCTGTAATGTCAGTTCTAGGGAATCCCATGCTTTCTTTCCTATTAGCTTCCTTGGGCACCTGGCATGCACATGGTACACAGACAGTGCGGGGGGGCGGGAGGGAATACTCTTTGCTGTTATTGTTGTTTTTAATTGGTTGTTTTATTTATTTACATCTCAAATGTTATCCCCTTCCCAGTTTCCCCATGTTTTTATTTTTTTATGTAGGAGCGCTTTGTCTGCATGTACATGCCAGAAGAGGGCATCAGATTCCTTTATAGATTGTCATGAGCTCCCATGGTTGCTGGGCTTTGAACTTGGAACCTCTGGAAGAGCAGCCAGTATTCTTAACTGCTAAGCCATCTCAACAGCCCAGCTAAATACAAGTAAATCTAAATTGTAGGACAGTTTTAGGACTCACATAATACAAACATCAATCAGCAAAATGCTCATACATGTATTCTGTTAAAGATAGTCTACCTTGTATTGCACAAGTGATCTTATTGATTAGCTCAGTGGCCTAGAGTACACAGAGTCCCTGGGTTTGATCCCCAGCACCCACCATGTCAACCTGGTTTGGTGGTGCATGCCTGTGATCACAGTACCAGGGAGGAGGTGGAGGCCAGAGAGTCAGAATTAAAGGTCATTCTTGGCCACATGGGTGGTTAGTGGCCCACTAGAGATGCATGAACAGGGGGCACAAAACTTACATGTGTCTGTGTGTGAATTGGAGCCAAGTGAATGCTTTAGGACCCAGCCTCTGATGAACTATTTTCAAACAGAGTAAGTTAACTGTAGCTCGATTCAGTCTCCAGACCTTGGTACTCTAGCCTAAGAATTTGAAATATGGCACAGTCTACAGCTGGTTCAGAGGAGCAGAAGGGACTAAGGATCATGTGATCTGGCTGATACACTGTCAATTTTAGAGTCACATTAGCATTAAGTCACTTAAAAAGAAAGGACTGGTTAATAGCCATCTTCTCTGTGCTTTTGCAGTGCGTTCATTTGGGTTGAACATTCAACCTCTAACACTTGAGGCTGTTGATACATACATGATGCTGTCTGTAGCATTCATAGCAAAACAGGGCACCTTTATTTTCTTCCAACAGTTTTTGAATTTGAGAAAGCAACTTTCTATTAAGTAAGCATTAGTATATCAAGTTAGAGTATTCTCGAGTTGAAAGATAGGTGAGAATTGAAAGGATTCATGATTGTTAAAAGCCATGAAGCTGCTGAGTGAACCATCGCTTTATTCCAGCACTTGAGGATGCAGAGACAGGCAGATCTCAGAGTATGGAGCCAGCCAGGACTGTGTGGTGCTGTTGTGATGCAATACAGCAAGGCTCTTAGCTTTTGGAGGAGGAGCAAAGGGAGCAAAGCTGGCCTCCAGCTTGTAATCCTCCTGGTGCTGAGATAACAGCCATCCCTACCCAGCTGTGTGGAAGGTTTTTGCTTTGGTTTGGTTTTAGGGGAGGTTCCCCCTTTAATGGCCTGGTGGTGACTTTCTCAGATCTAGAACTCCTCTTGTCCCTTGAATTAGCTGTTGACAGTACTGGGTGTGGAGTTCTGAGGGTTCAGAGGGTTCCGGCTATTTGCATGCCTTTTAACTAAGCAAATGCTTCCAAATGCCTCTGTAGCAGCAGGCAGGCATCTTACCATGGCTGTGACAACCTGCATAGAAGTTAATCCTTAGTTAGGAAGAGCCTTCACGTGCTAGGAAAATACCTGAGCTTCCCTTCCCTCCCTCTGCATAGATTTTATGAGTCTCCCTTGTGGTTATTTAACAAGTAGACAATACACATAAAGTGCCATGTATAGAGACTGTTACATGTGAGTAGGAGCTGTGTTTTATCTTCCTATTTAAGGAGCAATGAATGTACTAGCATGTTAGAATTTAGATGAAGTTTATGTAAGTGTTTTGCCTGCATGTTTGAATTCAGAAGGGGCCGGATTCTCTGGAGTTACGGTTCCTGAGAACTGAATGTGGGTCTTCTGGAAGGACAAAGAACGGCTCTTAATGGCTAAGCCACCACTCCAGTCTGTTTTACTTTTTAGAAAGTACTTTATTACAGGAATGGTAAAACAGAAACACTTGGATCTCTGAGCTCAATGCTAGTTTGGTTTACATAGCAATTTTTTCCTGTTATAAGTCATTTCTAAATTAAATTATCTTTCTTTGGTTTTTCAAGCTTTCTCTGTAGACCAGGCTGGCCTCCAACTTAGATCCTCCTGCCTCTTCCTCAAGTGCTAGGATTAAAGGCATGTGCCACCACTGCCTGGCTAAAAATTTCAAATGTAACTGGAGAGTATAGTTTGTTGTAGAGCCTTTGCCTTGTCTATTTATTAGTAATGATTGAAGGATTTCTCCATCGTAGCCATATTTCCCAGAGGGTATTAATGGATAACTTTCCTTTTCTATACCTGAGAGAGTGTGTGTGTGCGTGCGCATACACATAAGTATTTATAGTTTGTAGAACAGGGTCTCATGTATCCTAGGCTATCCTCAGACTCATCCTGTAGCTGAAGATGGCCTTTAACTTCTGATCTTCCTTCCTCTACCTGCTTAGTCTAGCATTTCAAGTGTATCCTGCCATGCTCAGTTTATATAGTGGTAAGGATTAAACCTAGGACTTCATGCTATCTATGCCAGCAAATGAGCTGTTTGCACGCGCACACACACACACACACACACTCTGTCCTTCTGCCTCAGATATGCCTGACTTCTTGAATATTTTGTTTTCTCCACATTTATATCTACATAACAATTCTTTTATGATGTGAATTCCACAATCCAGTCATATGGTAGGTCTTTGTTGATTTTTGTAAATGTCTTTAATGGTTCAGGATAAGTCTTCAGTACTTGTCTTGAGTAATCTTTCTCTCTTTCAGCAAAAAAGAAGAATAAGAAGGGGAAGACCATCTCCCTAACAGACTTTCTAGCTGAGGATGGGGGAACTGGTGGAGGAAGCACCTATGTCCCCAAACCAGTCAGCTGGGCTGATGAAACAGACGATCTGGAAGGAGATGGTAATTTCCCTTTGTTGTTGTTGGAACTATCATTGTGCTTAAATTTTAAACGTTCACTGTTTTCTAGATAAAATGGTATTCCATGATTTGCCTCATTTGTGATTGGAAAGGATTTTAATTTGTACAACCTGAAATTTTTTGTGTGTTTTGGGGTATTGGGTTTAATCTCTGGTTGACTTTCAAACTTTCAGAATAATCACATGCTGGTCCTGGCTATTTATTAAGACTGAGTAGCTAGGTGTGGTGGTGGGCTCACTTGTGTAGTCCCAGCTCCGGTCTGTTACAGGCTACTCTTGAGTGTGCAAGACTAGCCCAAGAGATATATCATGACTGCTCTGTATTTCCCATGTAATTATAACTAGTTAATTCCCATTTTGTGGCCTCAGCCTGTTTTCACCTCAACTTGATGCCAGCAGCTGAGTATACACAGCTTAGTCGATTGCATTGTGATATCACTCATAAGGATCCCTAAAAGTTTTGTGGTGTTTTGTTTCGTTGGTTGATTGGGTGTGTATTTGGGTGTATGATCTCATTATGAAGCCTAACTGACCTAGAACCCATAGATGTCATCTGTCCTGGAGTGCTGAAATGAAGGCTTGCACCACTGTGCCTAGCCTTGATTTTGATTAGGGTGTATGTGTTTCTGCTTTTCTTGTTATTGACTTGTGTATGTTTCAGAAAAGGTCTCCTGTAGTCCTGTGTGAGCTGGACTTGGTATTTTATTTGCTGGGTTTTTTTGTTTGTTTGGTTGGTTGGTTTGGTTTTTCAAGACGGGGTTTCTCTGTGTAGCCCTGGCTGTCCTGGAACTCACTCTGTAGACTGGGCTGGCCTCAAACTCAGAAATCCACCTGCCTCTGCCTCCCAAGTGCTGAGATTAAAGACATGCGCCACCACCGCCCGCCTTAGACTTAGGACTTTAGACAAGGTTTATCTCAAGCTTTCAGAGATCTGCTCACATCTACTTCCTTAGTACTGGAATTATAGGTCTGCATAGCACACCTGGATCAATTTTTTTTTTTTTTTTAATAATTATTAGGGCTTCATCGGTCTAGTCAGTTTTCTTTTCCCCCCCAAAAAAAAACTTACTGCAAACTGACTCTGTGTGGCCTATTTTGTAATAAAACAGGAAGTTTAATATAGCTTATATTCTCTAAATGTTGAAACTAAATACGAATTCATGGACCAGAATTAAGATAGTTGGTTTTGTTTGTTTGGGTTTGTGGGGAAGACAAACCTTGAAGAAGGCCTGGTAATGTACATAGCTATAATTCCTGGGATTGGGAGGTAGAGACAGGAAGGCCTTGAGCCCCAGGGTAGAGATACTCTGTCTCCAGAAACAGAGGTGGCGGGGGCAGAGAACACAGGCCCCGTCCAATGGTGGGAATGTGAGAGCTATCAGGAGTGATTCTTTGTTCACTTTTTTCTTTGTTTACTTAGTATGTTGGGGTAAAGGGATACTGGTCTAATGCTTCACCATCAAATGATTGTCTGCAGTTCAGTTGCATTTTCTGTAAGTAGAACATTGCCACAGGCTTGTCAAGGTAAACTGTTTTGAGGCAGGGACAGGTGGATTTCTGAGTTTGAGGCCAGAGGGAGTTCCAGGACAGCAGGGGCTATACAGAGAAACCCTGTCTCAAAAAAACAAAACAACAACAAAAGATAGTGTTTTTTAGTAAATCTGTAAAGGATTTAGTTCATAGCATTCCTTAAATGAGTAAAATGAGAGAAAGCAGCGGTCTAAGCCTTCAAAGAAAGGCCTTGAGGCCAGGCGGTGGTGGTGCACGCCTTTAATCCCAGCACTTGGGA
>NW_022196893.1:33513116-33514453 GCF_008632895.1 Mastomys coucha
AGAAAAAAAAGAAAGGCCTTGAGGTCCATAAGAATAGAATAGACCTTGAGTGCTGCTTGCTTTTTGTTTTCTCTTTGTTCACTTTTCTCTTTGTTTACTTTATATGTAATAATTCTGTGCTTGTTTGATCCCCTGGAACTGGGCTTACAGATGGTTGTGAGCCACCATATGGGTGCTTGGGAATTAAACCTGAGCTCTGCAAGAGCAACAAGTGCTCTTAAGTGGTGTACCATTTCTACAGCCCCTCTTTGTTCACTCTTGATTTTAACACCTTAAAAGTATTTTCTTTTGTCTTTTGCTTCAATGACAGCCTTGTTTTGGCTTGGCTTGGTGTTCACATGAATCTCTGGCTCTAATCTTATGTGTGTGTGGATTTGTGGGAGTTGGTTTGAAAGATTTTGTTTTTTCAAGACATGATTATTCTGTGTGGCCCTGGCTGTGCTGGAACTCATTCTGTAGACTGGACTAGCCTTTAACTCGGATTTCAAGGTTTGTGCCACCACCTCCCAGCATGTGGGGGTTTTTTGTTTTGTTTTGTTTTTTGATACAGAATCTCTTTTTATAGTACTGACTGGCCTGGGATTCACTGTAAATATTGGGCTGGTCTCTGACTTTGAGCCAGCCTCTACCACTATGCCTGCTGGCTTTTGGGTTGTTTTGAGATGTTCTCAATCTGTATCCTGGGCTGGATTTGCTCACATTGATCGTACTGTCTGTTGCTCAGCTTCTTAATTTCCTTTTGTCTGCTCATCTGTCCTAGTGTCAACAACTTGGCATAGTAACGATGATGATGTGTACAGGGCGCCTCCAATTGACCGTTCCATCCTTCCCACTGCTCCACGGGCTGCTCGGGAACCCAATATCGACCGGAGCCGTCTTCCCAAGTCGCCACCCTACACTGCTTTCCTAGGGAATCTGCCCTATGATGTGACAGAAGACTCCATTAAGGATTTCTTTAGAGGATTAAATGTAAGTGTTTTCGTGTCAGACTGTGGAATATTGAGGGTAAATAGCTAAATAAAACTATTTGGGATGGGCCACAGAGGAAGGCAACAGAGTCCAAGGTGCAAAGAATACCTTAATTTTGTTTTAGGGGTTAAATTACTTTGATTTGAAAGGCATGTCTTTTTATCCCTCCACCAGTTTTCCCTGGAGACATCCAGGTTGTCATATGTTCTTCAGGGAAATTACATATGCACTGATGGCTTTTTGTTTGGGCTTGTTGTTTTTAACCTGTTATTTTTTGTTTGTTTATTCTCTCAGATCAGTGCTGTACGATTACCACGTGAACCCAGCAATCCAGACAGGTTGAAAGGTTTCGGCTATGCAGAATTTGA
>NW_022196893.1:33516239-33531752 GCF_008632895.1 Mastomys coucha
AGAGGCGATGATAGCTTTGGAGACAGTAAGTTCGGGTTTTTAATTGTTTCTTGGGTCTATTTGATAATGGGCCGTTAGCAGTTAGAAGTTGGGGAACAACTTATAAAGTCTCTTTGGTTTCTCTAGAGTTTTTTTTAGGGGGTAGGTTACTTGTTTTGATAATATGAATTGTTGACAAATGCAGAAAAGAAATTTGGTAACTTCCTAATTTTAAAAAATCTTAACCAAAAGTTCAGGCATTTCTCTTGGGACACAATTGTTTATAAAGAAGAATAACTGGGACAGAAGAGGTAGTAGCTTGGTCAATTAAATGTTAAAGTTATCAAACAGTCAGGAGGCCCAAGCTGTATTCCTAGTCGCCCTGTTAAAAAGACAGGTGAGGTGAGGATAGATAGCACATCTCTAAAATCTGCTGACCTCTCAATAGGTCTGCTTCAGGTCAGCAAGAAACCCTGTGGCCAAACAAGATGGTATCTTAGGAACAACATAGACCTACATACACACAGACGTGAAACCTACAGAAAAATCTAAATGCTTATTTAAATTTTATCAGCAAGATTCTATGTGGAAAACAGCCAGGAACTGCTGTGTGACTGCTACTGTGATTAGTTTTTAAGGGTGACTTTCAGAGAACTTAAGATTCATTCACTTAAAAATATAGTGACTGAGGCTGGAGAGATGGCTCAGCAGTTAAGAGCACTGCTGCTCTTCCAAACGTTCTGAGTTCAATTCCCAGTAACCACATGGTGACTCACACCCATCTGTAATGGGATCTGGTGCCCTCTTCTGGCACTCAGGTGTACAGGCAGGCAGCACTTACAAAAGATTAAGTAAATAAATCTTTTTAAAAAAATAGTGACTACTTTGTGCTGAAGACAGTATACAAAGAGCCTTTTCACTGAACATTGGCAACAGTGGGAAAGACTGGGCAGTGTTGTAAGTGAACAGCCTCGTGTTTACCACCTAAGTCAAAGGGTAAAAAAAAAAATCCTTATGAGTAAAGTGATTAATCTGTCTTAAAATATATTTAAAATGATCATAGCCAGGCAGTGGTGGTGCATGGCTTTTTTAATCCCAGCCCTTGGGAGGCAGAGGCAGACAGATTTCTGAGTTCAAGGCCAGCCTGGAGTAAGCTCCATTCCTAGCACCCATCAGGGATTTACTTTATTTATTTATTTATTTTAAGAAATAAATACTAAGACATTTTTAAGTTGGTACAAATGATTTGGGTTTGGGGGTGTGGGCAGGCTATATAAAGACTGATCATCATGAATAGAACTCAGATTGATCTAGTGAAGCTGCTGCACTTGTTACCTATTTTCTTTTCTTTCTAGAGTATCGAGATCGTTACGATTCAGACCGGTATCGGGATGGGTATAGGGACGGATATCGGGACGGCCCACGCAGAGACATGGACCGCTATGGGGGCCGGGATCGCTATGATGACCGAGGCAGCAGAGACTATGACCGAGGTAGGCACTATGATACTCAGTAAAAAGCACTTCTCAAGAATTATCTATTTTGCTTTTGTTCCCTTTCTGTGTGACCACAATTTGAGATCTGTTAATAGGCTATGACTCCAGGATAGGCAGTGGCAGAAGAGCATTTGGAAGTGGGTACCGGAGGGATGATGACTACAGAGGAGGTGGGGACCGCTATGAAGACCGATATGACAGACGGGATGATCGGTCATGGAGCTCCAGGGATGATTACTCTCGGGACGATTATAGGCGTGAGGACAGAGGTACTCATCTCTTTCTTTATGGAGCAGAAAACTAGATAGTTGTTTCTCAGTTGTAAAGGAGACGGCAGAACACAGTAGACGCTAGGTGTGAGTGGCATCATGAAGACAGGATGCTTTCATCTTGAAGGCTGCTCCATACGATCTTCAGATAAAATTTAATCAACAGTAGGAAAGGGAAAAACACATTCTTCTGTTGCCCTATCAGTGAGGAAAATGAAAGTCCCAGCCAGTAATTATCACTGATTTTATTAATGGTGAGATTAGTTATCAGAGATTAACTCTGAATGTTATGCCCCTGGTGCTGAAACAAAGCACTGTCATACTCAGCTCTTAACAGGTGCTAAAAATAAGCAGCAGCTACGAGGCTAAGTGTGGCGACACCATCTGAAAGCTAGGTTTTTCTACCTTTGATCAGGTTGGAAAAAATGGTCTTGTTAGGTGGCACGGCTTGATTAAATTTTAGGTCTATTTTGAAAGTACTCTGATAATTTGGAAAAAGAAAGAAATTAGACTACTTAGAATTTCATACAAAAGCATAAGAACTAGGTGTAGCCTCCCTTGGCTGCGGAGATAGTTTAGTCTCTAGTGTGCCTGCCATGCAGGGCATGAGACTGGTCCAGATCTCCAGCACTGATGGGTGTATTCACCTGTGTCTATATATTTGCACCTCTAAAATTGTCCATGTCATATTGCTACAAGGTTTTTTTAAACCTGTTGAAGATGTTCATCTTCAGACCAGATCCTTGAGTCTGGCTTTCAACAGTCACCTTGCAATGCCTTGGAAACTGTTACTCAGAGTTTCATTTAACTTAGGTCCCCCCCAAAGACCCAAACTGAATCTAAAGCCTCGGAGTGCTCCTAAGGAAGATGATTCCTCTGCTAGCACCTCCCAGTCCAGCCGAGCGGCTTCCATCTTTGGAGGGGCGAAGCCTGTTGACACAGCTGCTAGAGAAAGAGAAGTAGAGGAGCGGCTACAGAAGGAGCAGGAGAAGCTGCAGCGTCAGCTGGATGAGCCAAAACTAGACCGCCGGCCCCGGGAGAGGTGAGGTGTCTTCAGCAAGGGGCTTCTCCCTACTGCCAAGTCGGGGAATGGGAGTGGTTGCTGGTTGTCACAGAGATGTGTTTATTGGGTGGGGTAGAGTGGAAGAGTGTCACACACTAAAGGCTTCTTTACCTTCAAGTTTTCAAAAAAGACTTGTGCTACACCTGACATAAATAGAAGTCGGTGGCACTTCGGAACAGAAGTAAATAAATTGTGCCTATTGTAAAAATAGATTGACCCAATTCTTTTTTATTTAACTTTTGTGGGTGTGCACTGTAGAAGTCAGAGGACAATTTTATGGGTCTTCAGGCTTGGCAGGAAGTGTCCTTTCCCACCAAGTCATCTCACTAGCCTTGATTTTTGAAATGGACTCTCACAGGCCACACCAGAAATCACTGAGCCCAGTCTGGTTTCACACTCTTAATTTCTGCTACCAGGTGTTGGCAGGTGCCAATGTGACCCCTCAGCCAACTACATTCATTTGTTTTCCTCTTATATGTAGATAATGCTTTTTCTTGTTGAATATGGCCAGGGATTAAATTTCACTTTTTTTTTTCTGTATGCTTGTATGAATATAGGAATTGGTAGAAAAGTATTTTTGTATTCTCTGAGTCAGGGTCTCTAGTTCTGGCTGTCCTAGAACCAGAATGGCCCCTCAAACTCAGAGGTCTACTGCTTTGCCTCCTAGGATTGTTGGGATTAAAAATATGTGCCACTAGCAGGCAGTGGTGGTACACACCTTGGGAGGCAGAGGCAGGCTGATTTCTGAGTTCAAGGCCAGCCTGGTCTACAGAGTGAATTCAAGGACAACCAGGGCTACACAGAGAAACCCTGTCTTGAAAAAAAAAAGAAAAGAAAAACTCAGCAATGTTGTATATGAATGACTTTCACACTTGTATTCAGGGTAGAAGCTAATGTGGGATCCTGAGATATTTCAAATCAGTGTATGTAACCTTGAAATTGTTTAAGATAAAGCCATGTGGTACAATCTTAGGACTGGCTGATCACATGGGGTCTGTGTGGCAAAACTTAAGAACACTGGCTGCTCTGACAGGGTGCTGCTCTTACAGGTGCTGCTCTCACAGGGTGCTGCTCCTCAACCACCTGTAACTCAAGTTCCAAAAGATGTCAGTGATGTCAGTGATGTCTGGCCTCTAGGCACTAGGCATGTACTAGTACATAGATGTACATGCAGGCAACATGTGCATGAAATACAAAAAAAGGTGGCTAGCCTCTAAGGAACTGTGTCCCACGGTTGTCTTCTGGCTGCACTCGCTGAGACCATGAATAGATGTTAATTTCAATAAACTGTTATCAGATTCATTGTGACATTAAGTGTCTTCTTTTTCAATCTCTTGTATGCAGACACCCAAGTTGGCGAAGTGAAGAAACTCAGGAAAGAGAACGGTCGAGGACAGGAAGTGAGTCATCGCAGACTGGGGCCTCAGCCACATCTGGCAGAAGTAAGTCAGATGGCGGTGGGTGTCTGTGCCCCTGCTTCCCATGGTCAGATATGCACCACTTTGCAGTGTTAAACTGTCTTTCTGGCCTTGAGTTCTGTGCCAGAAGCTCCTTAGTTATCGAGGCCTCAAGAACAGGTGCCAGAGTAGACTTCAGTGATCTGTCAATTGTCTGTTACTAAGGGGGTGTTTGACTATTAAATGTTTTTTGTGTGTGCGTGTTATTTATTTTGTGGAGGAGTGGGGCCTTCTGTCATGATACAAGGCCAGAGGAAAACTTGGAGCAGTCTGTTTTCTCCAGAGAGTGTGTGTTCCAGTCATTGATCTCAGCAGGTTTTGGTGGCAAACGACCTTACCTGCTACGATATCTTGCTGGCCCCTATTTTCTGTATCACTGGGATTGGTTTTTTTTTTTTTTTAGAGCCACCCCACTTTGCACTGGTTTTTGACCTCTTGGAGTGACGTTTTTGATGTTGTTTAGGCAACATTTAAGTGGTGTTCTTGGAAATTGTCATTTCCTCATTAGTGTGTGTAGTGTTCCAGAGTCCTGGACCACTGATTACAGTACCCCGTTCCTTCTCTTACTATGATTTGCTATTGCTAAAGCTCTCCTACCTCCAAGTTTACTTGTACTTAAGTATTTTTAAACAGCCCAAAGCCAGAGTGATTTGTCAATTGAGTCAAGTGTTGCAAGAGTTTTCTGAAAATGTTTCACCTTTGTAGTAGCCCTGTAACATGATGTAGTCCTCCTTCTGGCTAGATTAAGTGTGATGTTGGTTTGTGTAGCCACTTTGCTAGAGCTTGTACTTCAAATTTAGGAGGTAACTGGCAAAGCTGGCTTCATGATTCCAGAGAAGTTTTTATGCAAATACAAATGTGACTGGTTTTTGTTCCCATTGGAAAGGCCTCTGCTGAGCTGAGCTGGAGTTGAGCAATGGTTCCTGCGCTTTGGTCCTGAGTCCCATTCACAAGAGCATATTATCCCCAGTTAAGGCTGTCCTAACAGACAGACAGACAGACAGACTAGTTGTAACTCCAAAAAAAGTGCTCATTCCTTCCTTGTAAAGACAAGATTGCTGTTCTTTCAGGTGGCTTTTTTCCCTTTCTGTATCCATAAAACACTTGTCCAGGTGACGTGGAAACCATTGGTTTATATGTAACTGTAGCTATCAGGAACCAGTTAGTGTCTGCTGATGGAAAAGAAGGTGGTGATACCCTCGTTTCCCTGCTGCTATAGTCCAGGTGGGCTCTGTACAGTGAGTCCCTCTTCCCCCACAGATACACGAAGGAGAGAGAGTGAGAAGTCTCTAGAAAATGAAACCCTCAATAAAGAAGAAGACTGTCACTCTCCAACCTCTAAGCCTCCTAAACCTGACCAGCCTCTAAAGGTAATGCCAGCCCCTCCACCAAAGGAGAATGCGTGGGTGAAGCGAAGCTCTAACCCTCCTGCTCGATCTCAGAGCTCAGACACAGAGCAGCCGTCCCCTACAAGGTGAGTAGGCCTGTAACAGCAGCTGCTTAGCTGGAGGTGCCCTGAGGGAGTGTGGCCTGTGGAATATTGCAGATGAGGTTGCCTCCTGTATAATTCATACGCTGTTGTCTCAGAACAGTATCTGTTTTCTTGATTTTTGTTAGCCAGTTGACATTACTTTAATGGGTTAAGATCAGCTATGATGGGAATATTTACCACAGAAATATGTAGACATGCTTTCCCCTGGGACATATTGTATCACCTTGCTCACTTAAGTGATTTAAGAATCTCTTAAATTTTTCCAAAAGAAAACTCCAGCTAACCATGCTGGATCTCCAGAGCATATGGCACTTAAGCGTAGAAGTGACTGTTTTCATTGTCTTTCCTATATTCTAATATTGTAGTGTGGAATGAAAGGGCAACCTACTACATTTGGCAGATGGTGTAAGCTTGTGTTGTCTTTCCTGTAAAAACTGATGGCTGATTGCTTGTTTCATTCCAGTGGTGGAGGGAAAGTAGCTCCAGCTCAGCCCTCTGAGGAAGGACCATCAAGGAAAGGTGAGCCCATGCCAAGAGAGAAGGAAATTTTAATAAGCCAGTTCAATCTTTGAATGCACACATATCCAGGGTTACACACAAGTTCAATTCCCAGCACCCATGGAGTACTCACAGCCATGCATATCTCTAGTTTCTTCCAGGGCATTTGACGATCTTTTCTGACCTCCACAATCCCCAGACACATGCACATGTGCAGGCAATACGCATAAAATAAAATGCCTGTAATGAAAGACTCCAGGATTGACACCTTGCCAAAGAATTTTTCTTTTTTTTCTTTTTTCTTTTTTTTTTTTTTTTCTAGGCAAGGTTTATCTGTGTAGCCCTGACTGTCCTGGAACTCTGACCAGGGTGACCTCCAACTTAAGAGATCTGCCTGCCTCTGCCTCCTGAATACTGGGATTAAAGATGTGCGCAATCACTACCTAGCAAGAAGACATTTTTTAATGGAAGCTGCAGTGTTTTTTCAGTTCTTGGGTCAAGTGATGTATTTCAGTCTTAGTCATCATTGCTGCCCCATTTCTCCACCCTGTTACCCCCCCTTCCTGCCAGTTAACTCCTTCCCAGCTAGCCTCTACTTTGATGGCTTTTGTGAGGGAGTGGCCTGCTGGGTTTATTGAGGATTATAAAAGCACTGGCACCTTAGCAGTGGCTATACTTCTACCCGCTTCAACTGCTGAGCTACCTTTTTCTGCCAGTAGAGGGCAGGAATGGCAAGGTTTCTCTATATAGCCCTGACTGTCCTGAATGATTTCTTCAAAGAGTGTTTGAAGCTGCCTCTTCCTAGTAAAGTCTGCCTTTGTAGGGAAATTGAACAGGAATAAATGTGTCTGCCCTGTCTGGGTTCGAAAGGTCACCATTAGCAAACCAAGGTCACTACAAAACAGTCTAGCTCCTATTTCTGTCCTGCTTTTCCAGGTGACATTCACTACAGTAGGGCTTTTAATAGGAAGAAAGGCCCTAGGCTGGTTTGGAGTGCGGGTAATTCCCCTTCATATGTGTTTTCTTCAGCTTAGAGGAAAGGAAGGACAGGGAGATGAGTTACTTTATGAGCCTTGAATTTGGTTTTGTGTTTCTGCTTAATCAGATGGAAATAAAGTCGATATGGCGAGTGCCACACAAGGCCAAACTGGAAGCTCCAGCCGTGGTCCTGGGGATGGAGGGAACAGAGACCACTGGAAGGAGTTGGATAGGTATGTAACTTTTTTTCCTGTTTGTGAATCTTGTGTCGTTAGATGCAGGGAATCTTTATAAAGTGGTTCTTGGCTTTCTCAGGCATTGCCAGGTCTACCACTGTGAGCAAACTAGAGTCACAGTTAGATTTGCGGAATCTAAATAATACACTGTGCCAGCAATGCTGCTGAATGGGACTGCTTGTGTCTCTGCAGGAAGGACGGCAAAAAAGATCAGGACTCCAGATCTGCACCTGAGCCAAAGAAATCTGAGGAGAATCCAGCCTCCGTAAGTACCATGTGCTTGCCTCTACTACTTAGTTTTGCATCTGACTCCTTCTGTCTTCAGTGAAAGAGTTGGAAATGAGGCGTCTATATTTGTTCAAATTAGTGAGTTAAGGTGGGGATGCTCCCTGCTTCTGCAGGGGAACATGCTCTCCCAGAGGAATGGATGTGATCTGCACTTTCCATTTGTGCCAAGGCATTAATGTATTTCTGGGGTTTGTACAGGAGAATCTTGGGCTCCCATCCATGATCTTGTCCTCTCTTCTGTTAACAGAAGTTCAGTTCTGCGAGCAAGTATGCTGCTCTGTCTGTGGACGGCGAGGATGAGGATGAGGGAGACGACTGCACTGAGTAGACCTCCACACCCTGTGCTTTCTCCTAGTCTCCACCCCGGAACATTCAAGAGCAAATCAAACCTCTATCCAGACAAGACAAAATAAACTCACCATCTCCTGAAGACCTTTCTAAACTCTTTTTTAATGAAATGAAATTCTTTTGCATGCTGCTGCAGCCTTTTAAAATATTGAAGTAACTGGAGAATCACCATTGTAGCCAGAGATGTGGCTACCGCTTTTGAATGGGGAAGTTGTGTCTGATGATACCAAGCAGTTACCTGTGTGACTGGTCCCTGGGGCTCCATTCAGCAGAATTGCAGTGACAGAGAGGCAGTCACATCACTTAGGCAGTCTTATCCTAAGATGGCACCTGTGAATTCCCAAACATTACCTGAATAAATTTCCCATCCTTAGAAAGGTAGCTCTAGTCTCTCAAGCTGTTTAGTCTCCAGGAGGCTGCCAGCCCCACTACTTTAGTTCTGACTTCAATGGGGCCAGCCTAGGGGGAATTGTTTTATTTTTTTTTACCCCCCAAGGGGGTAGTTGGGAGTGAGTCTACAGGGCACTAACAAGTAGTACCGCTTGGGGACCAAAATGAATGGGAAACTCAATCGTGGTTTGAAAAGCTTTGGGGAGGTGATCAATTATATTTTATACCAGGTAGTGAGGGAAATGGTGTGACCTCCAGTAAACACATGAAGAGAAAGGTCATTTCTGGACGAGGAAGCACTTACAGGCAGTGGGGAGTCCTGGTTTTGCCCCTTCTAAACTGTCCTTTCTAGAGGTTCAAATATATCCACATTCTTTGAAAACCTTGTCACTCTGGTCATCTCATGTTCTCGATGACACTTAGCCTCCCAGGGCTGGCTGGCTGGCTGAGTCACACACCTCCCACAGACATTATATCTTGGCCACAAAAAGCTGTGGCCTGGGACTCACTGCTTTTCTCAAGCAAACCAGCTCAGTGCTATCTTTGATTCCTGCCCTATCTGCCTGCTCCTGCAGCTTTTGTCCCCAACTGATGGGCTTGGGTGGTGAATAGGGGTGTGTAAATGGGGTGAGTTGGAGGTCTTCAGCCTTGAATGGGGTATTGTAAGGTTTCTATAAATTTCCTTCACTGGAACCCCATGCCAGTGCTTGAGTTTATGATGTATGTGACCTAGACTGGTTTTCTGCTTAGGAGGGTTGGCTTCTTTACTCCCCTCAAAAATAAAGGATAATGCAAAGAACTGTTGAACAAGGTCCTGGTTTCTCTTGCAACACTGTAGCTTGACCTATCTGTTCTGATGTGCACCTTTGTAGGGGTCAGCTCCAAAGATGGCAAGTCTCCCTGTTGTGGGTAGTCAGGTACCTGCAGACAAATGATACCTTGGTCTTAGTGCAAGGTCCTAGGCCTGCTGTGCAGGAGCATTGATGTCTTGTGCTGCAGCAGTAGGCACAGCAAATCGCTTCTCCGGTGGATTTGATTGGCTAGTAGCTAGTAAGTGGGCTTTTGCAGAGATACCCACAGTTGAATGGGTTTTTTTTTAAACCATTGTTGTAGACAATGAGAAGGTAGTTTGCCCTCTTCATGTCTATTTCCCTTCCAGATAGTTGCATCCAAAAGACAGCTGTTTTGTCCCACTCTCCTACTTTGCTCCTCTGTTAAAATAAAAACAGGGGTTGACTTATGTCCCGCTCCTGAATACATGTAAAAATTTGTACAAAAATATCTTCTATGAAAATGATTTGTAATCTGTAGACATTACTTGGGAGATGTCTTGAGATGTAAAATCCCATCCTTTGGGTTGAGGGTTTTTTGTTTTTCTCCAAATAAATCCAGTCTTTAAAGTTGATGGTTAATGTTGCAGTTTATCCTCCCCTCCCTTCGAATGCTTCTCCTCTCCATCTCCCTTCCTTCCATTGTGCACAGCAGTGCATGAGTTTGTTGCATGGCGGAGGGGGTAGTCTCATCAACAGTGCATGAGCTGTTACATGGTGGAGGTGGTTGGTTCACCAGTGTGAGCTGTTGCATGGTGGAGGGGGTAGGCTCATCAACAGTGGACATGGACTCTGTGCATGTATCCCAGGGTTTGCTATCCTGGTTGACTTGCTCCAACCCCCAGTGTTTGGCCTCATGTCAACACTGCAGGCTATTCCTGCCTGCAGTGGTGAGGCCAAGTGGTGTGCCTAGCAAGCTGCTGTGGGGCGATGATATCGGAACCATTTCATGAGATATTTCAGACTTAAGGGAGTTTTCCAAAGCTGGTCATCACTGAAAACAGGAAAATGGGTTAGGATAGAGACAACCTCTAGAGTCACGAGGAACTGGAACACATCTGAGGGACTTGTATCCAAGATGGGGATGATGCAACACTGGCTGCTGGCCACTAAAGGCAGCTGCTTGTCTAGGGTTGGGTTTGATTGATTGGTTGGGGTTTTTGTTTTTTTACTAAGAAAAGATTTCTGTGTGTATCCCTGGATGTCCTGAAATTGACTCTCCATTGCCTGGCCATTGTTTTTCTATTTCCTAACAAAGCCAAAACTGACAGAGCCTGGCTGGGATCCGTGAGTGGCTATGCAGTGGGAGCTTTTCAGTGTAAAAGGCTTTCCAGGCTGCACTCCAGTAGACCAATGATCATCAGCTGGGAGCAGCCAACATCTGGGAAAGGGGAAATAGACACAAAGAAGAGAAAGATGGTTGTGTCTGTTCTAGGAGGATCCTCTAAAAAAGCAAGGCTATATATATATAGCATGACCACACCTACATATGGAGCCTCCTGTTGTAAAGACAAAGGCTAAGTAAGCAGTCCTCACTGCCCATCTTAGCTGACAGAATGCAAACAGGACATTCACGTGACAGACTTGATTCTGGGCTGGGTACACTCCAGGCCACAGACTAGTTTCTCCTAACGGATCAAGGCACCATGCTCTGGAATCTAAGGCAGTGAAGTGCTTTTTTGTTTTTGGTTGGTTAGTTGTTGGTTTTTTGAGACAGGGTTTCCCTGTGTAGCCCTGGCTACCCTGGAACTCACTCTGTAGACCAGGCTGGCCTCGAACTCAGAAATCCGCCTGCCTCTGCCTAAGTGCTGGGATTAAAGGCGTGCGCCACCACTGCCTGGCAGCAGTGAAGTGTTTTTTTGTTTGTTTTGTTTTAAAGACTTACTTATTTACTATTATATGTAAATACACTGTAGCTGTCTTCAGACACACCAGAAGAGGGTATCAGATCTCGTTACGGATGGTTGTGAGCCACCATGTGGTTGCTGGGATTTGAACTCAGGACCTTTGGAGGAGCAGTCAGTGCTCTTAACCACTGAGCCATCTCTCCAGCCCCCCCCACACACACACACCTTTTTTTTTTTTTTTTGGTTTTTCAAGACAGGGTTTCTCTGTATAACCCTGGCTGTCCTGGAACTCACCCTGTAGACCAGGCTGGCCTCAAACTCAGAAATCCGCCACCCAAGTGCTGGGATTAAAGGTGTGTGCCACCACTGCCTGGCGGCAGTGAAGTGTTAAGTGTCACCTCTAGTGCCTCACTAGCTCCAAGCATGTACTCTAAGGAAGTGACTGAGCTCCACATCTGCTTCTGGGAAGCAACAATTGACCAATAAGCTTGTTTCTCAGCAACCATTAACCCCCAGGGCTACAAAAGAAGGGGACTTGCCTTCCCGCCTCCACTAAACAAAGTTTGGAAGAGAATTCTGTTCCCACCCAGCTGCAGCAGTCTCCTGGTTGGACAATGCTTGCTCTGTCCTCTGCCAAGAGGTCCGCCTCTGAAGTTGACGCTGCCCTTTACCCCACACGGCTCCTCCTGGTTCCTAGAGCCCGGTGCTCTTCCAGCCAGGACAGTCCCACACTCTCAAGATCCACCTCAAGAAATTAAGTGCTCAGTCATGGGCATGAGATCTCAGGCTGTGGAAGAGGGAGTTCTTCCTTCAGTACCCAGATGGACTTCTTTCTGCATAGTCACGGTAAGAATGTCCTTGTGGAGGGAAGTCAGTGGTGTCTGCCTTTAGTGCTTGGTTTAGGTCTCCCTCCCTTCAATCTGTACCTGAAGAGTAGTGATCAAACCCGAGCTGAGGATTCAGCTATACATCTGGTGACTCTGCTCTCCCCCTCCAATTCCTACGAACCTTTCAAGTTCTTCCTAATGACTGCTTAGGCAGGGTAGGATACCAGCCTGATGTGAAGCTATAGTCCCACCCACCTCTGAGATCCAATCAATCTAGCTCACTCTTCAGAGATTAAAAGCTACATCCAGAGGTAATATCCTAGCACCCAGCCAAAGCCCATGGTTTGCTGGGAAGGGCTGTGTGTTAAAAGAGCTAGGCACATTAAACAAACATTTTCATATTCCATGCTAATTACATAATCTAATTTTGCCAAAATCCACAGCATGACCTTCCAGCCTTGCCCTTTCCCATGAGCCTCCAATCCCTGCCTCTCTCCGGCCCTTCCTCTAACTCTCACTTCACTGCCAGTGGAGCCATTCCCTTCCCAGAGTCTCTCCAGCTCTTCCTCTAGTCCCCTGGGATGCTGGCTGCTGTAAAAGTGCCCACTGGACAGTAAGATCCACCAGTCATGCCTCCCAGCTGCTTCCCGGCTGCCAGATTGAAATCAGGTGCTCCATTCTTCAGTAATCAGAACCAGACCGCCCAAGCCTATTAGCCTTTGCCAGAACAGGATGAAGGATGAGCATAGAACTCTGCTGAGAGATGGGGCAGGCGGGCAGGCAGGCAGGCCCAGAGCAAACAGTGCTGCTTTGAGCACCTATCCTGGCACTGAACTCTAAACACTTCCCACTTCTCAGCACTGAGTTACATGGCTCCATCAATTTCCATCATGGAAATTCCAGCGGGGTGGGTAAGAACAGCAGAACAGTTTGGGATCTGCTAAGGAATGCTGGGAACAGGGAATGAGAACAGGTTCTAAGATTCTAGGACCACATCATTACTCTCAACTTCTCCAAGTGGTACAACTCAAACTAACACCATGGTCCCCAGCTTAATGCCAGGCGTTCCTATCCAATATCAGGTCTTAAAAGAATGGAATGAGGTTACACCATCAAAAGAACTTCCACTGAGAAGACCTAAGAACACCGGCGCGATGACTTAAGCAGTTGAGTGAGTGTCAGGAATCTTGAAACTGCTGCGGGTCCTCAGCTCTGAGTACTTTGGGAGAAGTGACAGAGACCTCCATGAAGCGTTATCTTAACCTGGGACACCAGTAACTTTAGATGTTTAACTCTGGTGCACCAACCAGGCCAGGCCTAGTAAAGAGTAGAAGCCTCTACGTCCACCTTCCGTTAGGAGTCTATGCGGTTCACGCGTTCTCCCTGCCCTGTCCCTCTGGCCTCTCCTCGGGCGTCTGTGGCCCTCATCCGTCTGAGGCTTCCCGGGGCTGTGTTCCCACGTGCGATCCCTCTCGGGCTCTGGCTGCCGCTCCGTCTGCGAGTCTCAGCCGGAGCCTGCCTCGGCGCGCACGGAGGACAGTGGGAGGAGAGGAAGGAGAAAGGAGGCGGCGCGGGCGGGGAGCGGGTGGAAGGTGGCGATTGGAGCCCGAGAAGAAGGAGGGAGCCGGAGGGCGGGAGGAGGCAGCGGGCGCAGGGTGCGGCGGGAGGGAGCCAGCTGAGCGCCCGTCCCGCCGCCGCCGCCTCCGCGTGTCGCGGCGCGGCTGGCTGGGATGGGCTGGTCCGGGGGCGCCCCCTGCTGCTGCCCCGGCCCGCCGCGCCCCCGGCCCTCCGGGCGCCCCCCACAGGTGAGTGGCCGCGCCACGCCGGGCGGGAGCGCGGGCGAGCATCGGCCCTCTGCGTCACAGCGCGCGGTCCGAGCCAGAGGCGGGCGCCAGGGGGCGCGGAGCCACTGGGGTCCCGGAGCATTGGGCGCGGAGGGAGCCCGAGGCTGGGACCGCGGCCCCGCGGCCCCCCCCTCCCGGTCACGGTGAGCTAGGGGGCAGTTAAAGATACTAGAGGTGACCAGGGGGCGGGGCCCGGCTGTGGTCCTAGCTCAGGCCACCACGCCTTCCTGCGTCCCACTACGCACTACTGTTGGCTCAGGCCACTCTCTGCGTACCTCTCTAGCTCCAGCCACAAGCAAGCGCACTTTGAACACAAGATGCCCGCGGCAGCTGGCAGCAGTGTTGCGGCCCTGGCCTGGCAGAATGCATGCAAGCTTTTTCTTCTCTGTTTCCTCTATCTGGGACACTGAGGCAGAATGCAGGCACAGATGAAGCTGATCCCTCCTATTAGCCCTTTTCTACTTCTTCCCTGCCTAGATACCCCCCTAGGTCCCTCTGGACACACCCTTGAATCCTACCTCCCTTCCTCTCCCCTCCCCTCCTTTCCTGGGCCTCACTCCTCTGTGGCCCGGCTCCAGGCCTCTCATCCAACCACAGCTATTTCCAGGAAGGAGGGGTGTGTGGGTGGGTGGAGGGGTTTCTCCAAACAAACCCAAGGCTTCAGAGTGAGAGGGGGCCCTGCTGGGGAGAAGCAAAAGAGCTCTGGAATATTCCAGGCAGGAGGTGGGAGGTGAGGATCCATGGGATCTGGTAATGCTGCCATTCCTCAGGCATAATTTGCCCTGAGCTCTTTTCAGAAATACTCCACACTCCCTGTGGTGGGAACATGCGGAGTCAAGTGGACACTTATTTTCTAGATCTAGGTGGGCAGTGTAAGTTCAGTGAGGGCAGAGGATGTTTAGGAACCTGTTCCAGAGGAAGAGGCTTTCAGTCCCACCAGAGGCTGCAGACGTAGGCCCATGTGCCATAGGAACAGAGGGAAAAAATTGGATCGGGCCGGGGAGAGGGGCGATAGATGCAGTGATCCGTCTCCCCAAACAGGGCTGGGTGCTGAATCAGGACAGGCCCAGTTGCCCACCTGGCCATCGGCCTGGAATGTCCTGGGACAAAGCCAGAACTCAGGTGGGGACTGCAGAGCCAGGGCCCCGCCCCTTGCCACTCATGCTGCCTTCTAGCCAGAGTACACTGGTGACGGGCTTCCTAGAGAACTGGAGCGTTTTTTTGGAAGAGGCCTAGGACTTTTCAGTCTGACAGGTCTTCTGAAGGGTCCCTGGGGGGATCTGTCAGATGGGCATGAGGCAGAGGGGGGAGACTCTGGTGGGACCCTGCAAGAGAAGCCAGAGCTGGAGGAGTTGCACTAGGACATTCAGTAAATACCATGCAAATGAGTGTGACACGGGTGTACATTCTTTCAAGTGACAGCTAAGGCATTCCAAAGGCTGCTGTCAAGGGCTTGGGCTGAGAACCCCCAGGCTGTTGACCCTTGTAGGAAGGTTGTTCATCCTTTCCAAGGCCCCATACACCTCCTTCCCTTGACTCCTGGGACAGGAAGTTGGCCCTATTCCCAGGAGGGAAGCAGGAGGCCCTAGAGGGGGTGGAGTATGTGTTGGGAGGGGGCCTCCTGTCCAGTCCTCAGGTCCAGTGACAGCCACAGAGGAAGGAGAGACAGGC
>NW_022196893.1:33531762-33534951 GCF_008632895.1 Mastomys coucha
TTACAGCAAGACGGACCACTCCTGTAAGCAGTTAGCCCTTCTGGCTGGAACTTGGCATTGAGGAGGGTACTACAAGATCCTTTTCCCATCTGACAGGGAAGTTAGCTTTCTTTCACCCTAAGGATGTGGCGCGCTCGGCTGTCAGGGCACTGCTTCCCAGCAACACTCCCTTCCCACAGGAAGTCCCAAGGGAGCATGAGGGTTCAGGCTAGAGACTGGCTGGGGACACAGTGTTCTCCACTGGCCCTTGAGTCCTGCCCTGAGTCCTGAATTCCCACCCTGCGCCACTGGCTGAATCCAGGGCTGGATCTCAAGACCCCAGACCCCTGCACACGGTGGCCCACTGGGTGGGAGGCAGCTCCAGAGTTGGGGAGAGCCAAAGATCTTAGCTGACACTCCCAGCAGGGTAGATCCTGGGAATCTGATCTCCTGGCCTCCCCCACATCCTCCCCCACCCCACTTCCTGGAGCAGCGACCTGCCCCCTTCCCGCCTGCACTTCCCTTCACTTCCAGGGCCAGGCTTCTCCATACACCAGCCAGACAGCCTCCCCTCCACCCAAGGGAAGCAGTTGCCTCGGCCAGGCTGCTTCCAGGAAGCCCCAGGCCAGGCCCCAGCATTGTTCAGGCCCTGCAGCCAAGAACCCAGCCAGCCACCTACCATGAAGTCCAGCGGCCCTGTGGAAAGGTTGCTCAGAGCCCTAGGGAGGAGGGACAGCAGCCGGGCCACCAGCAGGGTAGGAGTGCCCACCAGCTGGGCAAAGGTGGGGTAGGGTGGAGGTGCGGACAAGGCGGGTGGGCCAGGATTCAGGTTCAGGCCAGACCCTTTTCCTAGTTTCAGCCTCTTCTCTCTCCCGACTGGATCAGCACCACTCTCCTCTTTCCCCTGGCCCTCTGAGGTGGCTAGGGTAGGG
This sequence comes from Mastomys coucha, assembly GCF_008632895.1. NCBI lineage: Eukaryota > Metazoa > Chordata > Mammalia > Rodentia > Muridae > Mastomys > Mastomys coucha. The sequence continues at coordinate 33,532,674 of NW_022196893.1, forward strand.
TAGCAGTGTGATACTACCATCTGTTTTGACTCTTCTACGTGTTTCCTGGGTTAAGCCTGAACAGGCCCCAAGGGCTCAGCTAAGAGCTCAAGCCCTGACCTCCCGGGGAAGCTTGAGGGAAAAGGTATGGGAAGAAGGCAGTGAAAAAAGGCAGGGAGGTTGCTTTCTACTGACGTCATCTGCACACAGCGTCATCCACAAGTGCGTCCAAGTGTCCTGGTGGGTCTCACCCCAAGTCCAGAGGAGGTCTAGAACAGTTAAGGGACCAAAACTGCTCATATGTTGCTGTCCAGCCCTCTCTTCTTTTCCTCTCCACACTATGGTGGGCAGATAGATCCAGGGAGAGGAGAGAACAGCCGGAGCTTGAAAACAGGGATGAAGAATGTGCAGAAGAGCCATGGCATGAGGGAGATTGTCCATGGACACTAGATAGGCAGGATGAACTGGGGTGAGAGGGGTAGGAACAGCAGTGAAAACTTTCAGTGAGTAGGGACTGAGGGGGACCTGGACAACTAGTGGCGGCCCAGCCAGCCGCTGACCTCACTACCTCTGGGTGGAGAAGGGGCCAGAGAACCTGGCCACCCCTGTGATAACACGCGGAGGCAGAGAGGCTGTCTGTCTGTCCCCACTGCCATTCCTCCTTCCAAGCGTCTTAGACAATTACTGCCTGCCGCCTCAGTGCACAAAGAGTAAACATGTTGTTCTGACCATGGGGGAGGGGGTCATATCAGCTGCCTGGAGCTTGGGGACACTGAGAGCCAGGGGCTCAGGATTGGCTGCAGTCAATCTGGGTGTTATATGACAGTGCTTGTATGTCCTGGCCGTCAGCTCACAGTATACAAGCCTCGTGTGGGGAGGGCAAGATGGGAGGAGAATCAGACCCCCCCACTCTGCCAAGATCCGGAAAGCCCTCGCATTGGAAGTGGGGGTGACAAGGACATCACATAGCTCTGCCACGTGAGAAGGCCTGAGTGAACCCTTAGGGAGGAGTTGACCCAGTCAAGGTGACGCAAGGGGTCACATTCCAAGCCCTGTAGAGGACAGGCCTCATGACTACCCTGAAACAGCTGTGGCCAAGTGTGCCTTAGAGTTCAGAGACTTTTGGCTGGAAGAGAGGGAAGCAGCATTGCTCTAAGGAAAGGTCCCTGCCCAGCCTTGGAGATGGGCCCACTAGGAACACATACCCCTATTTGTCTGTCACCCCACCCGCAGCCGAGGAAAGCAGAACCGCACAGCTTCCGGGAGAAGGTTTTCCGGAAGAAAGCTCCAGTGTGTGCAGTGTGTAAGGTGACCATCGATGGGACCGGTGTCTCGTGCCGAGGTGAAGTGCTCTTGCTGTTCCTATGGTGCTGAGCCCTCCAGTCAGCACTTCTGTGCTGTGTGACTCAGGCTCTAGAGACAGGCAAATTCAGAAACAAATGCCCTCCTCTTGACACCCACCTTGTTACAGCCCAGGAGGTTTGTGACTCTACCACCTTCACATCCTTACCTGTGACTAGGGGCTTCCCTTCCTCCTCCTCCTCTTTTTCCTCTTCCTCCTCCTTTTCTTCTTCCTCCTCCTCCTGTTCCTCCTGTTCCTCCTCTTTTTCCTCCTCCTCCTCTTCCTTTTCTTCCTTATCCTCCTGTTCCTCTTGTTCCTCTTTTTCCTCTTCCTCCTCTTCCTCTTCTTCCTTATCCTCCTGTTCCTCCTCTTCTTCCTCCTCCTGTTCTTCCCCATCCTCTTCTTCCTCTTCCTCCTCCTCCACCTACTCTTCCTCCTCATCCCTCTTCTTCACCTCTATTTATCCTAGACCCCAACCTCTGGCCCTCTTCCCTGACTCCAGAACAGAACCTGCTGATAACCAGCTCTGTTCTTCAACTCCAGTAACCTAGTGTACCAGGATCCCAGGGTTGGCTTCCAAAGCCTGGGGGACTAGAGGACAGCTACTTTGACTGTTCCCATAAGCCTCTGCTAACCCGTACCCTCCCCTTTCTCTCTCTAGTCTGCAAAGTGGCCACACACAGAAAATGTGAAGCAAAGGTGGGTGTCTGGTTCTGTCCAATGGGAGGATGGTGTCTTTCCCTGCCCAAACAGGCCTCTTCAGCCACAATGGCGTGTATCTTCCACCCAGTCCCGTCACTCCTGGAGACCCCTTCCTGGGTGGCAGGGGTGTTGTGTTCGGCTCTTTAAGAACCACCCTACTCCACCCCTGGAGGGTTGGCCCAGGAGGGTGGACAGTGAGACAGCGTTTGTCTTGGTGCTGTGCCCAGGCTGCAGCTGGCGAGAGGATGGTGGGGG